>NW_019154089.1:26730481-26857377 GCF_002288905.1 Enhydra lutris kenyoni
AAAAAAAAAAAGAACCCAAATCTAAAGTGAAATTACTTTAAGCTATGGATCTGCAGAGCTTAAAAGAATGAAAACCTTGGAGAAAGGAGGCAGCTGTGCTTCCTTTTCCTATGGAAAAGGAACACTGAGGGCACCTGGCTGTCATAGTCGTTAAGTGGCTGCCTTTGGCTCAGGTCATGATCCCAGCGTCCTGTCCAGGAATCAAGCCCTGCATTGGGCTCCCTGCTCAGCCAGAGGCCTGTTTCTCCCTCTCCCACCCCACCTGCTTATGTTCCCTCTCTTGCTGTCTCTCTCTTTGTCAAATAAATAAATAAATAAAATCTTAAAAAAAAAAAAAAAGGAACACTGGTTGGGATACAAGACATTAGAGTCAACTGTGAGACTTTTCTTTTAATTTTTAAAATTATGTAAAGCTATACAAAACTAGAAAAATTTTATATGCCACTTCATTTTTCAAGTATTATCTTGTTTTGTAAATCCTCCACACACACTTTTAGAACTTTTGCTAGAAAAATCCTTTCGTCTCTTGTACTATAGTATAAATCTTGAATAGATAAACCCTTTCTTTCATTACAGTGCCATTATCACACATAATAAAATAACTATAGTTCTTTTGGTATCATCAAATAACCAGTCCATATTCAAATTACTTTACTGTCATAAAACTTTCTGAAAGTTATTTTTTAAAAATCAGTTTCCAAATAATTTCTATATTACATTGGATTGTCATGTCCTTTACTGTTTTTTTAGTTAAATTTTTGTTTTGAGGGAATTATAGATTCACATCCAAGTATACAAAGTAATACAGAGAGAAGTGGGTGTGGCCACAATAGAGCAACATGAGTGATCTTTGTGGTGATGAAAATGTTCTGTATCTTGATTATATCTAATGTCAGTATTCTGGTTGGGATATTACACAATAGAGTTGCAAAATGTTCCCAGTTGAGGAAACTTGTATTATTTGTATTATTTCTTGTAACTGAAAGTATTCTCCTTGTATTATTTTTTCAAGATTGCTTTAGCTATTCTAATTAATTTACCCAGGTAACTTGACTTTGATGGTCTTGAACTATTGAACAAATGCCAGGATCTAACTTTTTTTCAGACTTACTACATGGAAAAAATAACCCACTAAATATAAAAAAGATAACCTAAGTAATGTAGATTTCTGTAATTCACAGAAAGTGCAAAGTCTAAATGAACAGGAGTACTAGCCAGACATATATTGAGATATAACCTGAGAACAACTGTCAGCAAAACAATTATGGTACTGGGAAAGCAACAGGTTAAATACACCAGACAGACATGAGGGCAGAAAAACACACCTACAAATATATAAGAATTTGACATACAATAAAGATAACATCAAAAAACAAGTTCTGCAACAAAATGGCACAGATTTTCTTTTCCCTGGGCTTTCCCTGTAAATACAATGTAACACTCTGGAAATAAATTCAGTAATTCAGTCATAAAATAATTCTTAATGATGGATTGAAGAAATTGGACTTGCCTGAAACTACTGGCTTAAAGAATGACACTATAATGACTTTCCAATATATTCGAAGACTGGGCACCAGAGAGTCCTGCAACCCAGAACCACCAAAAGGCATCAAAAACAAGTAAGCAAGGAAGCAAACAGGAAGGCTCTGCCTTCTCTATGCAAAGGATCAGCAAGGGGGAAGCCCAGATGGGATTTAATGAAGAGATCTGTGCCCAGCAGCAGTGGTGGGTCTGATTTACCTCTAGCAACAGCATCAGCAGAACCCAGATAAACTCTTCTATCCTATGTCCAACACCTGTCAGCAGCAGGAATCCTGATCTTCCTGTAGTTGTGACACCAGGAGAATGCAGAGACAATCACATAACCCTCCCCATACCTACTGACAGCTGATAACTTGATCTGCCCACAGGAATGGCAATAGTAGAACCTGTACTAGCTAACTTGTATTGTGTCCCTCACAGAAGAACAAAGCAGATCAGAAAAGCATTGCAATGTCTTAGAAAATTAAATCACCATTGGAACTACAGCCCATAAAAGTAGAATGAAACTTTCACACTAAATCTACAGAGGGTGGATTCTTGTTAAAATACAAAATTTAAATAAAATAAGAAATCTCTTAAAATAATATCCAAAATATCTAGGATTCAAGTGAAAACCATTTTTCATGCCAGAAAGGGAAAAACCAGCAACTTAAATAATAAATGACAATTACAAGGTACCAATAAAGAAATGAACCAGATATTGAAACTACCTAGTAAAGATTTTTCCTAAATCCATCACAAGACTGTCTTAACAGAACTTTTGAATTTCTTTGAAACAAATAGAAAAACCTCAGCAAAGAAATAGATTTTATTTAAAACTCTCAAATACAGACTGTAGACATATTTTATTTTATAAAAATAAAAACTTGCTCAGTGCAAACTTACTTAAAAATACAATAACCAAAATAAAAAGTGGATGGATTTGATAATAAAGTAGAGATGACAATGACAGGATTAGTGAACCTAAGGATAAATCAACAGAACTTACTTCCTCTAAACAAAGAGAGAAAATAGACTGGGTAAAAAACAGAGACTCGGGACTCTAAGAATAATGAAAGAGCTAACATATGTACCATTGGAGTCCCAGAAGAAGAGAAGAAAGAATATATGGCTGAAACATTACTCAAAGAAATAATAGCTGAATTTTCCTAGATTTAGGGCAAGACATAAGTCTGTAATAAAAGAAACTAAAGGAATCCTAAGTTAGATAAATCCAAAGAAACACATGCTAAGACCACCATAATTAAACCTTTGGAATCTAAAATCAAAGAAAAAAGCCTTAAAAGCAACTGAATAGAAAGGATACATTACTTATAGTGGAAAATAATTTGATAGCCAATTTCTTATGTGAAATCATGGAGGAAATTTTTCATGTGCTGAAAACAAAAAACTCAGTAACTTCTAAATCCAAAGAAACTATCCTTCATGAATGAAGAGGAAATCAAGACATTCTTAGGTTTAAAAAACAAAACAAAAAAGAGCAATAACAAAGAGAACTGTTTGCTAGCAAAACTACTCTTTTTTTTTTTTTTTAGATTTTTTTTTATTTTTATTTATTTATTTGACAGAGATCACAAGTAGGCAGAGAAAGAGAGAGAGAGAGAGGAGGAAGCAGGTTCTCCACTGAGCAGAGAGCCCGACGTGGGACTTGATCCCAGGACCCTGAGATCATGACCTGAGCCAAAGGCAGAGGCTTAACCACTGAGCCACCCAGGCGCCCCGCAAAACTACTCTTAAAGAAGAACAAAATGAGCCTATCTAAGCAAAAAGAAGATAATAGAAGAAAACTGGAACTTATATAATAAAGATAAACAATGGAATGGGTAAAAAAAAGTAGGGTAAACCAAATAAATGATCCTTTTCCTGATGCTCTTCTTAGCCATATGTGAAGGCTGAAACAAAAATTATAACATAATCTGTTTTTATGCTCAATATATGTAGAAGTATTTCTTAAAACAATATTTTTTTATTTTTTATTTTTAAATTTTTTAACAGATTTTATTTATTTATTTGACAGATCACAAGTAGGCAGAGAGGCAGGGAGAGAGAGATTGAAGGGGAAGCAGGCTCCCTGCCAAGCAGAGAGCGCGATGCGGGGCTCGATCCCAGAACTCTGGGATCATGACCTGAGCCAAAGGCAGAGGCTTTAACCCACTGAGCCACCCAGGTACCCCCAAACAACAATATTTTAAAAGTGTGATAGTATAGGGACCTAGCTGAAAGTAAGGTCAATAGTAATAGTTTGTGAGTAATAGTAGTAGTTTGAGATAACTGCTTATGGATATTAAAATGACTAAGACACCTATATAGTCTACTCAAAAACAGTTATAAATAAGATGGAATTCCCAAAACATTAAAATTACTCAAAGTGTAAGGCAAAGAAAGAAAAGCAGAAGAATGAGAATAAGAAGATACGAACATAAAATAAATAATAAAATGATAGGCTGGAACCCTAACATATCAGTAATGATATTAAATGTAAGTGCTCTAAACTTACAAATTAAAAGAAAGATTGGTAGAGAGGAATTTAAAAAAAAAAGTTATGACCTAAGTAAATCTCTATTAGCTACCTATAAAAAAATCACTTTAATAAACATGAAATAGGTAGGATGAAAGTAAAAGGCTGGAAAAGACATATCATGATCATGTTAATTTAAGAAAACCTATGATTAGGTATTTATTAGATAAAGTAGGCATCAGAGAAAAATAACTAGGAGCAAAAAGGGACATGATATAATCATAAATGGAGCAATCCACCAAGAAGACTAAATATTTATGCAATGAAAAGCAGAGTTTCAAAATGCATGGAAAAAAATTAATGGAACTAAATTAATGGAATTAGTGGATTAATTAAAAATTAATTTTAATTTTTATTAAATTAAATTAAAATTAAAAATTAATGGAAAAAATTTAGAGAAATCTACAACTATAATTAGAAAGGCTAATACTGCTCTCTCAATAATATTGATAAATATTAAATATCTATAGGATAAAAATCCTACAGAGAAAATCTGAAAGTATATAAAGTAACTGAAAAACAACATCAAGCCACAGAATATAACTGACAATTAGCAGTCCACACAACAATATCAGAATACACATTATTTTCCATTGCCCACAGAACATTAATTAAACTAGACCAAGTCCTAATCTTAAAATAGACCTCAAAAACTTAAGATAATTGAAATCATAGAGAATATTTTCCAGTCACAGCATAATCGAACTAGAAATTAAGAGAAAAATAAGAGGCTATATCCAAACAGTTGAAAACTAAACAAGATATTTCCAAATATTTCACTGGCCGAGAGAGAAGGAGGAAGTGTCAAAAGAGATAAAATATATGTAACAATTAAAAATGAAAACAAAATACATCAAAAGTTGTGGGATGCAGTTAAAACAGTGTTTAAAGGGAGATTTATAGCACCGAAAAATGCCTACACTAGAAAACAGAAAAAGTTTCAAGTAAATAATTTATGATCTTCCTCAAGAAGCCAGAGAACAACAAAATGCACACAAAATAAATACAAGAGCCATCAGGGAGATTCAAATCAAAACCACATTGAGATACAAACTTACACTAGTTAGAATGGCCAAAATTAACAAGACAGTAAACAACAAGTGTTGGAGAGGATGTGGAGAAAGGGGAACACTCTTACACTGTTGGTGGGAATGCAAGTTGGTGCAGCCACTTTGGAAAACAGTGTGGAGATTCCTTAAGAAATTACAGATAGAGCTACCCTATACCCTGCAATTGCACTACTGGGTATTTACCCCAAAGATACAGATGTAGTGAAAAGAAGGGCCATCTGTACCCCAATGTTCATAGCAGCAATGGCCACAGTCACCAAACTGTGGAAAGAGCCAATATGCCCTTCAACAGACGAATGGATAAAGAAGATATGGTCCATATATACAATGGAGTATTATGTCTCCATCAGAAAGGATGAATATCCAACTTTTGTATCAACATGGACGGGACTGGAGGAGATTGTGCTTTGTGAAACAGTCAAGCAGAGAGAGTCAATTATCACATGGTTTCACTTACTTGTGGAGCATAAGGAATAATGTCGCGGCCGGCACGACAACACGACCAGGGTCGAGAGGGTAAGAGGATGGTGAGACCAAGACGAGACATAAAGAGATGGGGACAGGAGGGACACAGTGGATGATATCCAAGCAGTGCCAATTTTATTCAAGGCTGTGAGGCATTATATAGCTAACAGAAACAATTATAAGGAAGTATCTATTTTCAGTTGATTGCTCATACACACGTAACATTCACATGAAACCCCTCAAGCTTTTACAAAGCCCATTTCCCAAGCGCTGGTAGCAGACCTTCTGACGCCAGTAACTTTTGTCTACTTAGCTAATCTTTAACTAGCAATTCACGAGTGCAATTTATAATCTGTGCAAGTACAGGGTAATCTCGTAACAGTTAAATGCACAACCCAGTTTTGCCTCTAATACGTGCAGGCAGTCACATCAGCAAGTCTTAGGGTCCATAGCTCAGGCTCTTTCTCAAGCGCAACTCAACTGATAATCAGGAGGCACGAGTCAGGGCCTGGTTTGATCCCTCGCCTCTAGCTGCCTAGGGTCCGTGGCTGCCTACAGAATAACACAGAGGACATGGGGAGATAGAGAGGAGAAGTGAGTTGGGGGAAATCAGAGGGGGAGACGAACCATGGGAAACTGTGGACTCTGAGAAACAAAGTGAGGGTTTTTTAGGGGAAAGGGGTGGGGGCGTTGGGAGAACCTGCTCATGGGTGTTAAGGAGGGCACTTACTGCATGGAGCACTGGGTGTGGTGCATAAACAATGAATCTTGGAGCATTGAAAAAATAAAATTAAATTTAAAAAATAGTAAATACAAGAGAAGAAATAATAAAGAATAGAAACTAGTGAAATTGAAAACAGGAAAGCAATAGAAAATGCAATGAAACCAGAAGTTGATTCTTTAAAAATATCAATTAAATTGATTAATCCCTAGCCATATTGACAATGGTCAGAAGAGAAAAGACACAAATTATTAACATCAAGAATGAAAAGCGATGTCACTATAGTTCCTGCAGGGAATACTGCGTGCAAATTTAAGCTTAAAATTTCAGCAATTTAAAAGAAATTGGCCAATTCCTTAAAAACTACAAGCTGTTAAAAATCAACCAAGATTAAGAAGAAAAGTAAATTTGTATTTTTTAAAATTTGTACTTTTAAAACTCCTGAAAAAGAAATTTCTATGCCCAGATGGCTTCCCTAGAGATGTTTACCAAAAATTAAAGAAGAATTAACTGTTTTATGCACAACTTCTCCCAGAAATAAAACAGGAGAGGAGACTCTCCACCTATTGTAAATGGCCAGCATTACACTGATATGATACCAAACACAGCAGTGGGGGGAGGAGAGAGAGAGAGAACTACACAGTGTGTGTGGGGGAGATAAAGAGAGAGACAGAGAGAGAGAGAGAGAGAGAACTACAACAGGCCAATATCTCTCATGAAATTAGGAGCAATATCCTCAAAATAATAAATATAAATATAAATCAAATCCAGCAAAATATGAAATAAGTTATGTGACATGTCCAAGTGGGATTTATTTCAAATATGCAAGACTGGTTCAATATTTGAAAAATCAATCAATGTAATCCATCGCATCAACAGATATATAGAAGGTTATATATCCATTTTTACAGGAAAATAATTTCACAAAATGCAACCACCATTCATGATTAAAAAAAGAAAAAAAACTGTTAGCACACTAGTCAAGAGGATAATTTCCCAATACAATAAAGAGCATCTACAAAAGACCCTCTATTAACATCATACTTCATGATGAAAGACCCAATGTTTACCACTTAAACTTTTTAAAAGGCAAAAATTTAAAATTTTCCAGTTATTTAACATAGTGCTGAAAGGCTGTAAGCAATTTGGAATTCTCTACCCAGCAAAATTATCTTTAAAACTGGATGAGAAATACAGACTGTCTCAGACAAACAAAAACAGAGTGAATTCATAGCCACCAGACCTGCCCTGAAGAAACATTTAAAGGAGTTATTTAGTGAAAAACACAATTGATACAGGACAGAAACTGAGATCTACATAAAGGGAAAAAGGATATCAGAGAAACAATAGATGAAGGCAAAATCTTTTATTTTATTACTTAATTCATCAAAAAGACAACATGTCATTTAAAATAACTATAGTAAAAAAGTATTGGGCAATTGCAGCATACTGACAAGTGAAATAAATGACAGCATTCCCACAAGGGATGGGAGGGAGGAACTGGAAATTCTGTTATATGTACTTACACTACATGTAAAGCAGTATAGCATCATTTGAAGATCAACTTAGATAACTTGAGAACATATATTGTAAACTAAAAGGCAGACACTCAAAAAGTAAAAAAAAAAAATGACATCTTAACAGAAGAGACAAAATAAATTAGACACAATTAACAATATTAAAAATGAAAAGGATAATTTTTGATCCTATGGAAAAATTCCTTGAAAGATACCGAAGTGCTACAATTCCACACAAGGCATAATATATAACTTAAGTAACATTAATTCTATTAAAGAAATTGAATCAATAATTAACAACCTTCTGAAAAGAAAGCAACATACTCAAATGATTTTAATGAGTGAATTCTAGCAAACATTTTTTATTATTATGTTCAATTAGCCAGCATATAGTACATTAGGTTTTTTTAACATTTTTAAAAAGATTTTATTTATTCATTTATTTATTTGACAGAAAGAGAGAGATCATGAGTAGGCAGAGAGGAAGGCAGAGAGAGGGGGGGGAAGCAGCCTCCCCGCTGAGCAGAGAGCCCGATGTGGAGCTCAATCCCAGGACCCTGAGATCATGACCTGAGCTGAAGGCAGAGGCTTAAGCGACTAAGCCACCCAGGCATTCCACATCATTAGTTTTTAATGTAGTGTTCAACAATTTGTAAGTTGCACACATCTAGCGAATAGTTAAAGGAGAAATAATATGAATTCTTCTCAATCTCTTCCAGAAAGTAGAAGCAGAGAGATGCCTGCCTTCCTAACCTGTTAACTTTCAAGTAACTTACAAGTTAGCTTCTTTAACCTGATGAAGAATATCTATTTAAAAAAATGTACAGTTAAACTCACACTTAATAATGACAGAGTAGATGCTTCTTCCCTAAGCAGAGCTAGGCAAAAATGTCCTCTCTCACAAATCCTATTCTATACTGTTTTAGAGATCTTAGTACAATAAAAGAAGAAAAAGAAATGAAAGATAAACAAATTGAAAATAATGTTGTTTATTCTCAGTAATCAGTATTGTCTATGTAGAAAACCCCAAACCACCCCCATGACTCTAAAACTCCTAGAAATAATATGCAAAAATAACAGGGTCTTAGAATAAAAAGGTGAATATATTAATCAAGCATTTCTATATACCCATGACATAATACTGGAATGAATAAGAAATACATTTGCAACAGCACCAAAAAAGCAACACTTAGGCAAAAATTTAACAAATATGTCTTAATTCTCTTCATCCCTTTATCCATCTTTCTATCTATTCATCCCTTCCTTAAAAAAGTGTTTCCAGGGCGACTGGGTGGCTCAGTTAAATTTGTCTGCTTTCGGCTCAGGTCATGATTCCAGGGTCCTAGGATCCAGCTCTGAATCCGGCTCCCTGCTCAGCAGGAAACCTGCTTTTCCCTCTCCTACTCCCTCTTCTTGTGTTCCCTCTCTCACTGTGTCTTTCTCTGTCAAATAAATAAAATCTTTAAAAAAAAAATTTTTTTAAAAAGTGTTTCCAGAAATGTATTGGCACTATGTATTTGGAAATGAACTAAAATATCACACAAATAAGAAATCATACATGTTGATAAATGCAACAGGGGAAACAAACAGACGGAGGACTGCCACAAAAGTCCTTTCTAAGAAAGTGGCATTGAAGCTCTGAAGTAAGAGTGGGTCAGACAGTCACAAGAAGAGGGATATGAAGTACAATTCAAGGAAAAGCAACAGGCATCTAGAAAAACCCTCAGAAGGGAACAAACTTGTGCCAGTAAACTGAAAAAGGCAGTGTGGACAGCAGAAAAGTTGGCACAAAAAAGTTGGAAAAATTGGCAGACAGTAATCCTGAAACCCACATTAAGACTGTGTGTGTGTGTGTGTGCGTGAGCGCATGCGCGCGCGTGCGTGTGTGTGTGTGTGTGTATGCGCATGTGTGTGCGTGGGAGTGTGTCTAAGGGGAAAGATTTATTCAGGGACTTTAGGTTACCTTTGGACTTTCAGCAAATAGATTCCTTTTCCTACATTTTTTGACCTTTTTAAGTTTTTTCAAGAAAACATTTCCCAGGAAATTCAGTAGGAATGTATCCTCTTATTTTAAGGATTTGATAATTACTGACTTTTCAAAATTCTTCTGAGGAGGACCTCTTCTTTTTTTTTTACATTTTTTAATTATGTTATGTCAGTCACCACACAGTACATCATTAGTTTTTGATGTAGTGTTCCATGATTCATTGTTTGCATATAACACCCAATGCTCCATTCAATACATGCCCTCCTTAATACCTATCACCAGGCTAATCCATCATCCCACCCCCCTCCATTCTAAAACCCTCAGTTTGTTTCTTGGAGTCCATCATCTTTCGTGGTTTGTCTCCCCCTCTGATCCCCCCCCTTCATTTTCCCCTTCCTTCTCCGAATACCCTCTATGATATTCTTTATGTTCCACAAATAAGTGAAACCATATGATAATTGACTTTCTCTCCTTGACTTATTTCACTTAGCATAATCTCCTCCAGTCACATCCATATTGGTGCAAAAGTTGGGTATTCATCCTTTTGGATGGCTGAGTAATATTCCATTGTAAATATGGACCACATCTTCTTTATCCATTTGTCTGTTGAAGGCATCTCGGCTCTTTAAACAGTTCGGCTATTGCAGACATTGCTGCTATGAACATTGGGGTGCATGTGGCCCTTCTTTTCACTACATCAGTTATCTTTGGGATAAATGCCCAGTAGTGTACTTGCTAGGTCATAGGGTAGCTCCATTTTTAAATCTTTGAGAAACCTCCACAGTTTTCCAAAGTGGCTGAAACAACTTGCATTCCCATCAATAGTGTAAGAGGGTTCCCATTTCTCCACAACCATTGTTGTTTCTTGCCTTGTCAATTTTTAACATTCTAACTGTAAGGTAGTATCTCAGTGTGGGTTTTTTTTTTTTATTAACATATAATGTATAATTTGTTTCAGGGGCACAAGTCGGTGATTCATCAGTCTTACACAATTCATAGCACTCACCATAGTACATATCCTCCTTAATGTCCATTCCCCAGCCACCTCAGTTCTCCCACCCACCTCCCCTCCAGCAATCCTCAGTTTGTTTCCTGAGATTAAGAGTCTCTTATAGTTTGCCTCCCTCTCTGGTTTCATCTTGTTTCATTTTTCCCTCCCTTCCCCTATGATCCTCTGTGTTTCTTGAATTCCTCATATCAGCGAAATCATATAATAATTGTCTTTCTCTGACTGACTTATTTCACTTAGCATAATATCCTCTAGTTCCATCCACATCATTGCAAATGGCAAGATTTTGGTTTTATTTGATGGCTTCATAATATTCCATCCATTTCATATATATAAAATATATATGAATGTATATGGAACATAAAATATAAGTATAAAATATATAATATAAAATATAAATATATATACTTAATATATATAAAAATATAATATATATAATGTATGTATGTGTGTGTGTATATGTGTGTGTGTGTGTGTGTGTGTGTGTGTATATATCTCCCATCTTTTTTATCCATTCATCTGTTGATGGACATCTAGGCTCTTTCCATAGTTTGGTTATTGTGGACATTGCTGCTATAAACATTCAGGTACACATGCCCCTTTGGATCACTACATTTGTACCTTTAGGGTAAATACCCAGTAGTGCAACTGCTGGGTCATAGGGTAGCTCTAGTTTCAATTTTTTGAGGAACCTCCATGCTGTTTTCCAGAGTGACTACACCAGCTTGCAAATCCCACCAAGAGTGTAGGAGGGTTCCCCTTTCTCCACATCCTTGCCAACATCTGTTGATTCCTGACTGGTTAATTTTAGCCATTCTGACTGGTATGAGGTGGTATCGCACTGTGATTTTGATTTGTATTTCCCTGATGCCGAACGATGTTGAGCACTTTTTCAGGTGTCTGTTGGCCATTTGGATGTCTTCTCTGCAGAAATGTCTGTTCATGTCTTCTGCCCATTTGATTGGATTATTTGCTCTTTGGGTTTTGAGTTCAATAAATTATTTATAGACTTTCCATACTGGCCTTTATCTCATATGTCATGTGCAAGTATCTTCTCTCATTCTGCCAGTTGTCTCTTGGTTTTGTTGACCGTTTCCTTTGTTGTGCAAAACCTTTTATCTTGATGAAGTTCCAATAGTTCATTTTTGTCCTTGCTTCTCTTGCCTTTGGCAATGGTTCTAGGAAGAAGTTGCTGCAGTTGAGGTCAAAGAGGTTGCTGCCAGTGTTCTCCTCAAGGATTTTAATGGATTCCTTTCTCATATTGAGGTCTTTCATCCATTTTCAGTCTATTTTTGTGTGCAGTGTAAGGAAATGGTCCAGTTTCATTCCTCTGCATGTGGCTGTCCAATTTTCCCAACACTATTTGTTGAAGAGACTGTCTTTTTTCCATTGGACATTCTTTCCTACTTTGTCAAAGATTAGTTGACTACAGAGTTGAGGGTCCATTTCTCGGTTCTCTATTCTGTTCCATTGATCTATGTATCTGTTTTTGTGCCAGTACCATGCTGTCTTGGTGATCACAGCTTTGTAATATGGCTTGAAATCAGGCAATGTGATGTCCCCAGCTTTTCTTTTTCAACATTTCCTTGATAATTCGGGGTCTTTTCTGGCTCCATGCAAATTTGTTCCAGCATCTGAAAAATGCCTTTGGTATTCTGACTGACACGACATTGAAAGTATAAATTGCTCTGGGCAGCATAGTTATTTTAACAATGTTTATTCTATGGATCCATAAGCATGGAATGTTTTTCCATTTCTTTGTGTCTTCCTCAATTTCTTTCATGAGTATTCTATAGTTTTCTGAGTACAGATTCTTTGCCTCTTTTGTCAGGCTAATTCCTAGGTATCTTATGGTTTGGGGTGCAAGTGTAAATGGGATCAGCTCCTTAATTTCTTTTGCTTCTGTCTTGTTGTTGGTGTATAGAAGTGCAACTGGTTTCTGTGCATTGATTTTATATCCCAACACTTTACTGAATTCCTGTGTGAATTCTAGCAGTTTTGGAGTGGATCTTTTGGGTTGTCCACATAAAATATATCATCTGCAAAGAGTGAGAGTTTGACTTCTTTGCCGATTTGGATGCCTTTAATTTCTTTTTGTTGTCTGACTGCTGAGGCTAGAACTTCGAGTACTATATTGACTAGCAGTGGTGATAGTGGACAGCCCTGCCATGTTCCTGACCTCAGGGGAAAAGCTCTCAGTTTTTCCTCATTGTGAATTATACTTGGTTTTTTAATAGGTGATTTTTGTGATACTGAGGTATGTACCCTCTATGCCTACACTGGGAAGAGTTTTGATCAAGAAAGGATGTTGTACTTTGTCAAATGCTTTTTCAGCATCTATTGAGAGTATCACATGGTTTTTGTTCTTTTATTAATGTATTTTAGCATATGGACTGATTGGCAGATGCCGAACCAACCTTGTAGCCCAGGAATAAATACCACTTGGTTGTGGTGAATAATCCTTTTAATGTACTGTTGGATCCTACTGGCTAGTATTTTGGTGAGAATTTTTGCATCCATGTTCATCAGGGATATTGGTCTGTAATTCTTTTTGATGGGGTCTTTCGGGATCAAGGTAATGCTGGCCTCATAAAATGAGTTTGGAAGTTATTCTTCTATTTCTACTTTTTGGAAGAGTTTCAGGAGAATAGGTATTAATTCTTCTTTAAATATTTGATAGAATTCCCCTGAGAAGCCATCTGGCCCTGGGCTCATTTGTTGGGAGATTTTTGATGACTCCTTCAATTTACTTACTGGTTGTGGGTCTGTTCAGGTTTTCTATTTGTTCCAGGTTCAGTTTTGGTAGTTTATACATCATAGGAATGCATCCATTTCTTCCAGATTGTCTAATTTGCTGGTGTATAGTTGATCATAATATGCTCTTATAACTGTTTATATTTCTGTGGTGTTGGTTTTGGTCTAACCTCTTTCATTCATGATTTTATTAATTTGGGTTCTTTCTCTTTTCTTTTTGATATGTCTGGCCAGGGGTTTATCAATCTTATTAATTCTTCCAAAGAACAGGCTCCTAGTTTTGTTGATCTGTTCTACTGTTCTTTTGGTTTCTGTTTCACTGATTTCTGCTCTGATCGTTATTATTTCTCTTCCCCTGCTGGGTTTAGGCTTTCTTTGCTATTCTTTCTCCAGCTCCTTTAGGTGTAAGATTACATTGTATATTTGAGACCTTTCTTGTTTCCTGAGAAAGGCTTGTATTGCTATATACTTTCCTCTCAGGACTGCCTTTGCTGTGTCCCAAAGACTTTGAACAGTTGTGTTTTCATTTTCATTTGTTTCCATGAATTTTTAAATTCTTCTTTAATTTCCTGGTTGACCCATTCATTCTGTAGTAGGATGATCTTTAGCCTCCATGTATTTGAGTTCTTTCCAACTTTCCTCTTGTGGTTGAGTTCTAGTTTCAAAGCATTGCGGTCTGAAGATAAGCAGGGAATGATCCCAATCTTTTGGTACTGGTTGAGATCTGATTTGTGATGCAGGATGTGATCTATTCTGGAGAATGTTTCCATGTGCACCAGAGAAGAATGTGTATTCTGTTGCTTTGGGATGGAATGTTCTGAATCTATCTGTGATGTCCATCTGTTCCAGTGTGTCATTTAAAGCCTTTATTTACTTGTTGATCTTTTACTTAGATGATCTGTCCATTTCAGTGAGGGGGGTGTTAAAGTCCCCTATTATTGTATTATTGTTGATGTGTTTCTTTAATTTTGTTATTAATTGATTTATATAATTGGCTACTCCCATGTTAGGGGCATAGATATTTAAAATTGTTAGATCTTCTTATTGGACAGACCCTTTAAGTATGATAAAGTGTCCTCCCTCATCTCTATTATAGTCTTTGGCTTAAAAGTCAATTTGTCTGATATAATGATTGCCACCCCAGCTTTCTTTTGTTATCCATTAGCATGGTAAATTATTTCCCACCCCTCAGTTTAAATCTGGAGGTGTCTTTGGGTCTAAAATGAGTCTCTCGCAGACAGTATATTAATGGGTCTTGTTTTTTAATCCATTCTGATATCCTGTGTCTTTTGATTTGGGCATTTAGCCCATTTACATTCAGGATAACTACTGAAAGATATGAATTTAGTGCCATTGTAAGATTTCTTTTTAAAGATTTTATTTATTTGAGGGACAGAGAGGGAGAAAGAGAGAGAGATCACAAGTTGGCAGAGAGAAAGAGAGAAATTCCCCACTGAGCAGGGAGCCTAATGTGGGACTTGATTCCAGGACCCTGACATCACGACCTGAGCCAAAGGCAGATGCTTCACTGACTGAGCCACTCAGGCACCCTGAAGGCCATATTAAGATTTAAAAATTTTTGTCCTAAGTAATGTGGATCACCTATGTGACTTTTAAAAAATTATAATACAATCAAATTCAAGCTTCTCAGAAAACAGAAATTAATCATATGCTAAAAGGGTGTACCAGAGAAGTCAAAGGCAAGATTTTAACAGCCCCAAGAAGAACCTAGAATATGAGATGGAAGAGCAGATAGAACTCGACTAGCAATCTCCACATTTCTGGTTTATTCTTTTCTAACTAATCCTTTTGGTCTCTCAGGCCCATGAGCTTATCTTCCCTTACAAATGCAGATAAGTGGGGGGAAGGGCAGAATGGCCAATGACCAATCTTCCAAGCAATCTGATATTCATTATATCATATTATATATATATATATATATATTTTTTTTTATACACATATATATATATTATACCATATTGCCACTCCATATGTGCCAGACTTACTCTCTTTGCTCTACATTTAGTTGTATTATATAATGTAGAGTGGCTTGGCCTCTAGTTCTTTTCTATTCATTTCTTTGAAACCCAATTTGTGCTTCATCTATATACAGAAAATCTCCCTGTGGTCTCTTAGTCTAGATAAATTACTCTGGATTCCTTAATCTCAAAACATACATTTTTTTTCTTTTTTTTTTTAAGATTTTATTTATTTACCTGACAGAGGGAGAGAGATCACAAGTAGGCAGAGAGGCAGGCAGAGAGAAAGAGAGGAGGAAGCAGGCTCCCTGCCGAGTAGAGAGCCCAATGCGTGGCTCCATTCCAGCATCCTGAGATCATGATCTGAGCGGAAGGTAGAGGGTTAACCCACTGAGCCACCCAGGTACCCCAAAACATATGTTTTCTTAAATATCTTGGTATTTTATTAAATTTTGCCTTCAACTATTTTTAAATAAGTATCTCTTTAAAATTTGTATTTTATCAATAAAAATTCTAGATATTTCAGGATTGATATTATGCCTGTATGTATAATTCCCTATATGCCTCCCATTGTGCTAAACACATAGTGAATGTAATGAAATGAAACACACAGTGAATGCTCAATAAATGTTTGCATAGCTAAATAATAAAATTAGATGCATAAAACCATTATTTATAAAATATACTTTAAAATGTTATGAGGTATCATTGTTGGCGGGATTTATAAAATACTTACATGGACCAGTTTAAATTTAGTTACAGGATAGATTTATTTTACTCCACCTAGCCCACAAGATAAGGAAGTACCCTATCACCAGTTATTCAGACAAGGGTATTCTCACTGAGGAGGGAACCCCTTCCCATATTCCTAAAGATCTTCATTTGTCATCTGGATTATTATGTTAGCCTACTCTCTGGAACTTGCCTGGCCTTGCTTCTCTTTTAATATTTTCAACAGTGCTGCCTAAGGAGTCCTTCTAGTGCCTAAATCCAAAGGCTCACTGCCCTGGTTTAAACCCTTCAATGGATTCTTCTACCATTAGGATAAAATCCGCACTAGCATGACACTCAATGTCCAGTATAATCAAGCATCTCTCCACCTATTCCTCTTGAGTTGTCCATTGCCAGTCATCCAGAGATATATGAAACATTCTGTATTTTCTCTCACTCACACCATCCTGATTGAAACTACTCACTCTTCAAGCCTTTAATGGAGGAACTTTCTCCTACAACCACTGACGTTTTCACCCTTCAGTAACCAATGGTCACCTTGTGATATAAATCATGACTCCTACAGACCAGGGACAGGGTCTGAACTCTTAATTAGTTACTAGCGCATGTCCTGGTATTCAGTGGATTCTCAATTTGAATACGTTAACTAAATGGTGTGTGTGGGAGGGAACACTGGTACCCAAAGGTGAGGTTTAAAAAGTTCTAATTGCTGGGGAACCTGGGTGGCACAGTCAGTTAAGCATTTAAATCTTGGTTTTGGCTCAGGTCATGATCTCAGGGTTGTGAGATGGAGCTCTGCATCAGGCTGTGCACTCAGCACAAAGTCTGCTTAAGAATCTCTCCCTCTCTCACTCCTGTTCATGCTCTCTCTCTCTCTCTCAAATAAATAAGTAAATCTTAAAAAAAAAAAAAAGCTCAAATTGCTTAAGTGGTCAGAAGAGCAATTTCTGCATTTTGTGCCAAAATAAATTGGATTTTGGATTGGACTGAGTAAATATTCCCAGACCAGAAAAGATTTAGACTATTTAAAAGCATCTTAATTAAAAGTTTCTGAAAATATCTAAAATCATTTTTTTTTTAATAAACAGGCTTTGCATAACCTCAGTGACCATACCATCTGTTAAGCATTTTAGTAACATTACTGAGAATGAATTACATTTTCTAAGTTTGGCCCATCACTCATCTGTTCTGTGTGGTAAAAGGCATGGCATTTTTAGCATGTTCAAATTGCAAGTAATTTAGCATTTCTGAAAGTTCCTTGGTGATTTGAGTCATATTCAGACAGTAATTATGATTTGTTTGAAAATGGACCATAATGCGTGATTATTGTATCATATACATTGAAATGCATTTATTGACTTTCTAAGTTTTGAGTACAGTAATTACCCTGAAATGAAGCAAAGCCGATTTTACTTGTTTTTATCAACTTCAAAATGTGCAAGTTAATGAGATTTATACACGGACAATTTTTATTGTTTTACTTGCTCTGTTATGAACATTAGCATCTCAAATCAATATATTATCCCTTTGATCTGATAGTCATCAGAGGAATAGGTTTGGTTTTATTCTCCTATGTTTTTTCATATAGGCAGTACTCTAGATCATGAGGACAAGTCAAGATGGCTTTTATTCCCCAAAAGGTCTTTTATGATTGCTCAGTAGTAATGCCCTACCTACTTCTACTTCCGCATAAGCCCCAGGTGAATGGAATAGCAGACTTACAACCAATGGTGAGACTAGCCCAGGAATTTTACATTCCTAGTAATGATAAGTCTTTGATTCATTCACTTGTTCTTTCATTTACATGTATTTAGTAATCATTTCTTAAATGGTAGTCACCATTATAGGCGTGGAAGGATTCCCAATAGAGAAAAAGGCATGCTCTCTGCCTTGCCTTCACAGAGCTTATAATGTGGTACGGGACAAAAGTACATAAACAGACCAAGTAAGATAGCAGTATGTGCTATGAACCAAGAAATAAAGAACATTCTGTGAATGTATAGTTAAGGACAGGAAATTCAGTTTGGAGAATAGAAAAAAACTTCCTAACGAGGGTGACAACTCAACTGAGAGCTAAGTAACAGAGGAGGAAGCTCCTGGCCTAAGTGATGAAAGATGTTTATGTATAAGATCAGCTCTGAATCCTGGAAAGAAAAGCAATTTGGACCATGTGGTCCAAAAAGTACCAAAACAATCATAATTGTTCCTAATAAACATCACTCCTTTCCACCTTTACTGGAAATTGCTGTATTCATTGTTAAATGAGTCAGTAGCCGGTCTCATCATAAAGGGCTAACCTTGTACTTTTGCTCTCCTTTGAGAAAAATGCAGAGTTCTGCCAGCTTTTCCCTGTTTAATCATATGTTAAATCTCAAGAGCTCCTTTTAGGACATTTTTTTCTTTAAATGAGTCCCTTAACAAGTCTAGATGCTAAAATCCTCACATCCTCACCTGAATATACTTCAGAAGGTTTGGCGCTATGCACGAGTCTTCATTAGGAAAGTGACAGAGTCTTAATTGTTATTTAATTTGGAGAAAATGATACCTCGTGTCTGGGCATGCTAGTTTGTGGATTTAAAAATAAATATGAGATCTCAGAGTCAGGTGGACTTAGCTGGGGCTGTGTGGAATTCTGAGTAGGGAAAATGATTCAATGATTAGGACAATTCAGGGGACTATTTTTATTCATTCTTTAATTTTGCATTTTTAAAAGATCCTCATAGTATTTGTAAATTCACTACACGAAGTGTTTAGTATATGAGACTTTTCATAACACACATCTATTTCTACACTGAATTCGAAGTGCATATAATTGATCTGTAATTAGAACTTTGTAGGATCTTGAGCAGTAAATTCCTTCCTTTCAAAGGGCTTCTGTTATGTCACGTATAAAACGAGGGAGCTGATTTAGATAACAAAGGGAAAACACCTGAAAAACATTGCAATTTCCACATTTTACACCCATAGTAGGCACCATTACTAAACCACAGCCCTCCTTCCTTCTGAAGCCAAGTGCAGCTTCAGAATCATTCTTGGCCCAATGCCCTAGGCAACTGTAAATCAGAACTAGAACAGAAAATAAAATATATTTATCATGCTTTGGGCCAGATCTCTTCTGCCTCTTATGCCACCAGCAGTCCTAAAATAGGATAATTCTATGGAATGTTGTACTGGTTTTATTTTTTTTATGTTATTTTAAAAATATTTATTTATCTTGAGAGAGAGAGAGAGCCAGCAACCACAGGTAGGATGGGCAGAGAGAGAAGGAGAGAGATTCTCAAACAGACTCCCTGCTGAGTGTGGGGACTCCCTGCTGGAGTGTGGCCTTGATCACACAACCCTGAGATTATGACCCTTAAATCACAACTTGAGCTGAAACCAGGAGTTGGATGCTTAACCAACTAAGTCGCCCAGGCACTCCATGGAGTGCAGTACTGATTTTAGTTCTTAATGTTGCTTTTATTCAAAGAATAGATGCATATTAAAAAACAATCTCAGGTAAGCAAAATAATAAAAGGAGAATGAAAGAATAATCACTTACTTAATCCCATACCTAGAAATAGTTATTAACATATTGAGAATTTTTATTTTTTTAGCACTATACATAGTGCTAAATTTTCTTAAGAATGCTTTAGTTGGAACTATTTTTTATTCTCAAAATGTTTGGCCCCCAGATGAACAAGGTTTCTTTATTTTGAACACCTATGGATTAACATGATCATTTTCAAGGCATTTTTATGCTTTTTTTTTTTTTTAACGTGAGGTCTCATTTTTACTGGCCAATTCTCCTCTTTTCTCTAAGAAAGCAAATTCTCCTGTGACCAGTTAATGTCTTTATAACTAGAGGCCAAATGGCTCCTTATGCAGAGGACCCTTATTTCATGGTCATGGCCTTAAAAGCCCTCACGTCCCAGCAGGTCCCACAAGCCCACTGGAGACAAACTGTTTTATTCATTCTTAGTTCGTGCCTTCTTCTTCATTCTCTTTATAGCAGAAGGGTAATCTGTCTAAAACTTGTAAGGAGTACAAGCCTGTATGTTAGGTCAGAGGCAACATAGTGAAACGGAATATAGAGGAAAAATAACCTCTAACAGTGTTTAAGAAATGAAGACACTAGTGGCTCTTATAGTTTTTAAAATAAAATACAACTTTATAATTTATAACTCCAAATTTCAGGGAAATAGAGTATTCTATTACAAAGTATCTCTAGCAACCTTGTTATTTATCCACAGCTAAATTTCTAGGTTTCTCACATTTCAGTATACACACCTTAAGTAAATATACTACTTATAATATACATATTTTACTATACAGTGTATATATATTTTCAGTGTGTGTATATATATATATATATACATATACTCAAATTTATATTTAATATATAAAACACATGCCTCAATACATTTTATGTATTTATATAAAATACAAAATTGTACTTACTATAAAATGTATATTTAAATATATATTTGTGCATTTCATATATATACGTTTTATACTATATATATACACACATATACTTAAAAGACACCATTTAGTTTTCATATATTGAAAATGCAGTAATTATGTAATTAAGAAATTTGAGCACTATACCTAGTCTTTCTCACATCCTAAAGGTGTGCTCTAGGAATTCTCCTCTCACCTACATTATTTTTCATCCCCTAGAGGATCATCTCCATAAGCATATAAAAAGATATTGGCCTCCTTTAAAAAAATCATTAAACTCAATAATAAGAAAATACACTACTCAATAAAAAAAATGGACAAAAGATCTGAGCAGACACTTCACCAAAGAAGATATACAAATCTTAATTTAAGCATATAAAAAGATGTTCCACATCATATATCATTTATGAAGTGTAATAAAAATAAAAATGAAATACTATGGTTAATACCTATCAGAATGGCTAAAATCTAGAATACTGAAAACACAATACTGGTGAGAATGTGGAGCAACAGGAACTCTTATTTATTACTGGTGGGAAAGCAAAATGGTGAAGCCACTTTGGAAGACATTTTGGTGGTTTCTTAACAAAACTGCTGAACATAATTTTACCATAAAATCTAGCAATTACATTCCTTGGTATTTATTCAAATGAGTTTCCAACGGACAGCATGTTTGTGTCTCCACAAAATTGTATACTGAAATCCTAATGCCAATGTGATGATATTTGGAAGTGTGGCCTTAAGGAAGTAATTAGATCTTGAGGGGAGGGCCTTCATGAATGGAATTAGTGCCCTTAAAAGAGGCTGGAAAGCTAGCTATCTAGCTTTCTTTCCACCAAGTAAGGATACAAGAATTCAGCAGTCTGCCCTAAAAATCCTCTGTACTTCATGTATTCATCATCCCTGCACCCTGGCAACCACTGACGTTTTTCATAGTGATTTAATGTCACATGGTTGGAATCAAACAGTACACAGGCTTTTCAGGTTGGTTTCTTTCACTTAGTCATATGCATTTATGCTTCCTCCATGCCTTTTACAGCTTGATAGCTCATTTCCTTTTAGCACTGAATAATATTTCATTGTCTGGATGTACCATATTATCCATTCACTACTGGAGGACATCTTGATTGCTTTCAAGTTATGGCAATCATGAATAAAGCTGCTATAAACATTTGTGTGGATTTTTGTGTGAATATAAGTTTTCAACTACTTTGGGTAAATACCGAGAAGCACAATTGCTGGATCATACAACAAGAGTATGCTTAGTTTTGTAATAAAACACCAAACTGTCTCCTAAAGTGGCTATAGCATTTTGCATTCACACCAGGAATGGATGAGAGTTTCTCCTGCCTTACATCCTTGCCAGCATTTGGTGTTGTCTATCAGTGTTCTAGATTTTGGTCATTCTGTACAGTGGTACTTCACTTTTTTTTTTCATTTGCATTTCCCTGATAACATATGATGGAGAACATTGTTTCATATGTTTATGCTTATTTTCCATTTGCATAACTTCTTTGGTGAGCTATCTGTTAAAAAAAATTAGTCAGGTTATTTTCTGATTTTTGGGTTTTAGAGGTCTTTTTATATTTTAGATGACAATCCTTTATCAGGTATGTCTTTTGTTAATATTTTCTCCAACCTGTGTCTTATCTCTTTGTTCCCTTGACAGTGCATTCACAGAGCAAAAAAATTCAGTTTTAACATACAGCTTATCAATTCTTTCTTTCATGATTGGGTCTTTGGCGTTTTAGCTTAAGAATCATGACCAAACACTACATCATCTAGATTTTCCTCTGTGTTTGCTTCTAGTACTTGTATAGCTCTAATAGCTTCTAATTTATCTGGGGGTTTTATACCCGTATAATCATATTATGTAGTCTTGTATTCTATAATTAGTATCTTCTCTTTACTTGCTTATGCTGGCTGATGCTTCCAAGACAATATTCTGCAATAACATTAACAGTGGGTCCTTTATTTTCTTTGTGTCTTTAATAGAAATGTCCCTGGAGTTTTGACAGTGGTGATGCTGATTTAGTGTTTTTATTATACATATTTTATAGGTAATCTAAAGTTATATTTTAAGTTGTCTCTTTGGCCTAAGGGTAGTTAAGTAGAAAGTAATTGTCTTTCTCTACTCAGATATACTTTTTCTGCTTTTTAATTAACTTTTGGCTAAATAGCACTTTGAGCAGTAAATTATTTCTATGAAACATCTACTTTCTGGCATCAACAGAACTTTATTTTGAGGCCTAATATGTGGTCAATTTTTGTAAATAGTATATAGTTCCTTGAAATATATTCTCTATTCTCATATCTATTATGTTCACCTTAACTAGCTTATCATTTATTTTTTCCTCACTTATTTCTAGGGCAATTTGAAATATAATGGACTGAAAAATGTTAGTCACACTATTATTTCTGTAAACGTTTCTTTTCTTATTAATTTTATACCCTGAGTTTTGTTTCTATAACTCTTTGTTTCTTAAAGATTCATGACATAGAGATCTTAACTCTATTAAAATAGGATTGTTAAAAATCATTAGGTGTCCCACTTCTCTGAATGAGGTGGAAAACAAGGAACTACCCCTGTTTGTAGGTTAAAAAAATGATTTTTTTTTGGTACAAAGATGTTATTTTGCATGAGGATATTGTTATTGTACAGTAATTTTGCATAAGGGTATTGATCTCAGAGTGTGAACTGCCAATGATTTTTTTATATAGTATTAGGAATAATTTTGCCTTAAGACACCCACATTTTGGGACGTTTGGGTGGCTCAGTCGGTTAAGTGTCTGCCTTTAGCTCAGGTTATGATCCCAGGGTCCTGGGATCAAGTCCTGCCATTGGGCTCCTTGCTGGGTGGGGAGCCTGCTTCTCACTCTGCCTGCCTCTTCCCCTGCTTGTGCTCTCTCTCTGTTTCTCTTTCTCTGACAAATAAATAAATAAAATGTTTAAAAAAAAAAAAAAGACACGCACACTTTTTTCAACCAAGGTCTTCTTTGTAAGCATAAATAACAAACTGAAAGATAGTCATCACAGTTTTAGAAGTTTAATCTGAAGTCCATGGTACAGGATGGATTAACCCAGAAAGGATTGATCTTTACAGCCTCCTTATAGAAATTGATGTGGCAATTTACAAGAATTTTTGTGTGTTGTTTCAAAAATACATGAATATTTTCTTGATAGTCTGTATTAAATATTTTAAAGGAAGGGAAACCAAACTGTGCTAAGGACTTGATAACCCTTGTTCCTGATTCTTAAGATTCTTACGATATACTAATGTTTTCTTTCCTAATCTATATACAAAACAACCCAGTAAGAGCCAAAACAGTAGGAAAAGTGCTATTTATCCCATTGAGAGGAATAAATAAGATTCTTTATAGATGAAGATGATGGCATTGAGGTTTTCTTACCTCAAAATAAAAGTTTGACCTCCTAAATAAATTAGTTGAGTTTTTAAGTTTTATAAGTTTTATCTTGCCTACACATAATTTCCTGTGTTAAAGATTTCACAGATAAATCCAGAATACATAATGCAACACAGCAAGTGATAAAATGTATCTTAAGTTCAGGAACAGAACTGCTATTAGTCTTCTATGACAGTAAAACATTGCTGGACTGTGTTTGAACTCCACCTGCCATTAAGTATTATTCACACAGAGCCACACTTAGACACTCATTAGATAAGTGAATATATTGAGAAAAGTAACATTTTAGTGATTATGAATGCTGGTGACTACAGCAGTGATCTAGATTCTGCAGAATCCTTTTTTTGTTTTGTTTTTTAAGATTTACTGATTTATTTGAGAGGGAGAGAGACAGGACCTATGGGAGATGTGGGGGCAGAGGGAGAGGAACTGAGAAGCCAGACATAGGGCTACATTTTAAGATTCTGAGATCACAATCTGGATGAAACCAAGAGTCCGAAGCTTAACCCACTGGGCTACTCAGGTACCCCTAGATTCTGCAGAATTCTTAATTCAAATTACAAAAGAAATGCTGCTGATAATAAAAACGGAAAACACCTCTACCTAATAGAAAACTTGTTCTTTAAGAGCAAAGCAATAAATACCATTTATCATTATATCTTGCACAGTACTTTGTATATTATAGATGTGTGATTCATGCTTGTGCATTGATAGATATATTAGGCTGCTATACAGCCAAGCTATTGAAAAAAAGCATCTATTTGTTATAGATTATCCACTGGCTACTACTTTAATGCAGTATCCTTAGGAAACTATTCATATGAAATTCAATTAAATCCTTTCTTTTGAATAGAAATTTTTTATGTAGAGGGATAGTACTTTTCCCTCCTCACCACACCTCCTCATTGGAGTCAAGTACTCCACTGAATTGGAGGAAATGGATGTGACTTAGCAAAAGTATGTGTACAATTTATAAATATGTCTCAGTAGTTGGTTGAAAGTAAGAACTATACAAGTCAACAAATCCTGTGGCCAGCACGTCATTTTGGGCTTCACAGGAGATGAGGTAGTGTACCTTTATAGTGGATTATAACTTGTTTGACCAAATGTTTTCAGGTCTGAGTTCACGTTTTATTAAAAAAAAAAAAAAAAAAAAAGGCACCTGCCAGCCGAGGAAGACAGTACAAAGATACCCATTCCTAGACAGCACCCCAGCTGACTCTCCATTGTGTGTCGTATCAAATAACCAGACACCAGTTCTTCATGCTGATGCTTCAAGAGGAGCAACTGGGCATCTCGGAAACAAAGTCAGGGAGACCCACCAGCAGCCCCTTCTCGGTTCAGCCAGGTCTGAATCCAAACAGGGGATCTCACATTGCTACACCCACGTGTGTCTCCTGGACACGAGCCTCGCTGTTTTCAAAGTTAGATGTTTTGAGGGCTTGTGTTTCAGAGGCAGGTCTTAAAAGTTAGGAATGCTGGATGTGAGTTTGAACCCTTCCCTCCTCAGGAAGAAGCTTTCAGTTTGAGCTCCTTCCCGCTTGTAGGTCGCCCTGCCGTGGTGGGGTTTCTGGCGGGACTGCGTCCTGGCCTCTCCCCTCTCCTACCTGCTTTCATGTGGGCCTTCTCTCCTTCCTGCAGGCTTAGGTGTTGTTAAGCTGTTGTTACTCCTTAGAAGTTGTTCCACGCGTCTGTAGCACTTGTTTGTTTCCGGGAGGAGACGAGTTCGTGGTCCTCACGTTGCCATCTTGAATCGCAACTGCGCGTTTAGTCAAAGTGGAAGCAGCCGCGCTAGACACGGGAAGAAAGGCGCTCTACACACGGGCAGTGAAAAGAAGTGGGGACAGGTGTGTTTAGCATAAGAAGAGAAAGTTTAAAAAAAAAAAAGGAATTAATGCTTGTACGATGTAGGGTCAAAAATAAAACAGCAGAAAATAAAAAAGTCCTTTTATTCTGTTTAAAATTAGTGGATTCCCATCTTATTAAGAGAAAGATGGAACCTCTAAAACTGGTTGTCAATGATGTAGGAAGAGTGGATTTTAGGATATTTCACAGAGTCAGGAGACATTTTTGGTTGCCATCATGAGAGGGATGAGCGTGCTACTGGAATCTGGTGGGTAGAGGTCAGGATGCTGCTGAACATCCTACGGAGTACAGGACAGTCCCTCATAACAAAGAATCATCCAGCTCAAAGTGTAGGTACTGAGGTTGAGAAAGACCTAAACGAGACCTCAAGACCCTTCTTAACAAGCTCAGGTCACTTCTTTCTTGTCTCCAATTGTCCATGTATTTGCTGAGCCCCAACCATAATGGCTTCCTCACTCTCTCTAATATGTTTCTTCCTCAAAAGGCTTATACTATTCCCCCTCTTTAGAAGCCACTTTCCTCAAATAACAGCATGGTCTATGTCTTCATCTCTTTCCGTGTTTTGCTCTCAGTAAGCACTTCTTGTACTCTCTGCTTAAACTTTTCATCACCACCACTGTCCTCATGGCCTATGCTCCTTCCTTTCTCTATATTGCATTCATTTATTTTATTACCTACCTCTCCCCACTATCATGTACACCTAAAAGGGAAGGAATTGTATCTATTTTGTTCCCTCCTGTATTCCTATTTCTGGGAATCATATTTTTGAGGGAACGAATAAAAGGAAGAGCTGTACAAAATTTCTCATGTAAAGCATTATATCAGTATGAACAAAGAAAAATTTGAGATAAATTCATAGTACCTATAGGAAGACGAACTTCAGTGAGTACAATCTATTAAAGCATCAAAAAAGAATTGATAGAGAGCTCTATGTTGCAGATTTCTTCATGCTCAAGTAATGATAAAATAATCACTGAACAAGGATAAATAGATGAGATTCAAACATTGGCTCTTCAAGTTTCTGACAAGTTACGAGGTGGTAATAGGCACAAGCTTTGGACTTAGACTTATCCAGGATTGGCTTCAGTTCTACCACTCTGCGAATTTACTGTGAATCCTTAGGAAAATTACTGAATCTCTCTGAGCATTACATTACTTTTTATCTACAATAAGGGTAGCAATAATATATTCTGCAAAAGATCAATTAGAGGAGTAAATAAGATATTCTGTGTGAAGTACTTCACACATAGTTAAATGCATATATTTGTTAATAATAATTTAAAAATAAATAATACTTACTAGTGTTAATATTTTTTCCAGAGTATATAACATTGTCTTTTTTATTTTGAGAATTTCAGATTTGTTATCTCTACCTTAATACCCACCATATTTTTCCTAGACTGTCCCTAAGGACAGAAGTTTAATCAATCCTCAGTGCCAGTACAGAATTATTATGCTACTCTTCTGTCAACCCAGGCCCTCTCTCAAAATACTTAGGATAAGTTCTCAGTCTCAATGCTGACATGCCTATTACATTTTAAGTGTTTAGAAATTGTATTTGCAGAATAAAAATAAGAATTTTATTTGTAGAAATTTTCCTATAGCTCTTCTTAACTGCTGTGCTGTGAGTCTACTACAGGGCATTACTAGATTCTGATCACTATGCAACATAAATTTTTGGTGTAAGTGGTAAAGATGATTATAGAGCAGGATATAGAGGGTCAAAATCTTGGTACAAGTAAAAAATTAGAGCTATTATCTGAAACTGATGCCAAAGACAAGATTGTATAGGAGATGAAATGTTCAAACATTCACTTCCGAGTATATAAGAAAATGGCATCATGGAAGAAAACAATTCTACTCAATAGTGTGGATATATTTATTTATCCTATATATAGTTATGTAATGATTTATCCTATATATGATTATATGGTGATTCTTGGTGACATAATGTCATTTTGATAATTATTTTTGTATGTCAACTTGACTGGGCTAAGGTTCCTCGGATAGCCGGTAAAACTTTATTTCTTGTTGTGTTTGTGAGGGTGTTTCCAAAAGAAATTAGTATTTGAATCAGTAGACTGGATAAAGAAGGTTGCCCTTGCCAGTGCAGGTGGGTGTCATCCAATCCTTTGGGAGGCCTGAATAAAACAAAAAGGTAAGGAAGAGTGAGTTTGCTCTCTGCCTGAGCTGGGACATCCATACTTTCCCGACCCTGGACATTGAGCTGGGACATCCATACTTTCCTGCCCTGGGACATCAATCCTCCTGGTTTTGGGGATTCCGAGTCAGACCAGGACATATACCACCAGTTCCCCTGGTTCTCAGGCCTTTGGACTTGGACTGAATTACATCACTGGCTGTGTAGACAGCAGATTGCAGGATTTATAGGCTTCCAAAATCATGTGAGCCAATTCCTGTAATAAATATCCTCCTGTGTATATCTATATATCCTATTGGTTCTGCCTTTCTGGTGAACCCTGACTAATACACAGGTGTCTGTCAGTTCAGGCTGCCATAACAGAACACCACAGGCTGAGTGGCTTAATCAACTGAAATTTATATCCTTACAGTTCCATAGGCTAGAAGTCTCAGATCAATCAACAGGATTGGTGTCTGGTGAGAAATGTCTGACTGGCTTGTAGATGCCCACCTTCTCTCTATGACCTCACATAACTTTTCCTCGGTGTGTGCATGCCCAGAGGGAGAGAGAGAGAATGAGAGAGGGAGAGAGAGATCTTTCTCATTTTATGATCCATATTGTAAGATCCATTGGGATTAGGGCCTTATGCTTATGACTTCATTTAACCTTAATTACCTCCCAAAGGTCTACAATTTAGGGAGATACAATTCAGTTCATAGCAATTGCTTCAGGTGTGTGCCCCAAAATATGCCATTTAAAAGCATGCCATCCACAGGCTCAAAATGCTTGAGAATTAGACACTAAGGATCTCAGGATCCTCAACACCTTAATAATTAAAATGCATTCTGTCACCCCCCCAATAATTCATTAGATTTAATGCCTCAATTATGTGTTTCAACAAATTCTGCAATTTTGTCATTTCATCTAGTAACTGATGAAAGTTGAGGAATTAACCTAAAAATTACACTCCTGACTTTTATTCCATAGGTCATCCCCTTCTAGTGTCCAGGTACCATAATACTATAATGTATCCAGTAAAAACTTAATAAATCTTTAACTACACGTGGCTCATAGTATCCCTACTGATGATGGTAAGCTAGGGTGGTTCTGCTGAAACTCTTACACTGTCTCAATTCCTATCATTATACCTTCTGGATTTTCTGATAACTATATTTTAGTCACATGAATCCAACTTTTTTCCCCCTCAACTGATAGAGGAAAGGAAAATGAGAGAAGGAAACAGGGAGAGAAGAGAAATAAGAAAGAGGGAAGAAGAAGAGGGAGGAAGAGAGGTAGAGAGAGGAAGGGAGAGGGAAATAGAGAACAATTTAAAAGAGGAGGTGATTTCATTGGCCACTTCTCACCATGGGTATATGGGCTGGAGTGACCTTGAAATGACAGAGTCAGTTTCCTGTTTTCTCATTCATTCTCAAAAACTCAGATACTCAGAGTATATCATGTGATAGGGGATTCTAGGATTTATAGATATATAATTTTTTGTCACATCACCTTTTAGTATGAACATAGTGGACGTATTGTATATTTTATTTTACATGGACATTTTAAAGAATTACAACCTATTTCTGACAGTATATAATTCTTACCTTACCATTTGGCTTTGAAAACAAAAACCATTTCCTATGTTTCCATTGCATAAATCCTAATTTCAGAAAAGTTAAATCTGTAATATTTTATATCATAGAGACAGGATGAAGTGTTCAAACTGAAGTAGCTGCATAGAGACAACTGTATTATCATTAAGAATTGGTACTTCACATCTTCTCCAACACTTGTTGTTTACTATCTTGTTGATTTTGGCCATTCTGACTGGTGTAAAGCCACAGTCACCAAACTGTGGAAAGAGCCAAGATGCCCTTGAACAGACAAATGGATAAAGAAGATGTGGACCATATATACAATGGAGTATCGTGCCTCCATCAGAAAGGATGAATACCCAACTTTTGTGTCAACATGGATGGGACTGGAGGAGATTATGCTGAGTGAAATAAGTCAAACAGAGAGAGTCAATTATATGGTTTCACTTACTTGTGGAGCATAGGGAATAATATGGAGGACATTGGGAGATGGAGAGGAGAAGCGAGTTGGGGGAAATCGGAGGGGGAGACAAACCATGAGAGATTGTGGACTCTGAGAAACAAAAAGGGTTTTGAAGAGGGGGGTGTGAGTGGGAAATTGGGTGATCCTGGTGGTGGGTGTTAAGGAGGACACGTATTGCATGGAATACTGGATGTGGTGCATAAACAATGAATTTTGGAACACAGAAAAAAATAAAATTAAATTAAAAAAAAGAAAAAAGAAGAATTGGTACTTCTCAAAAGAATAGTAGCTAAATTATCTGTAGTCTCTTCTACAGCAATATCAATGTTGATTTTTAAAAATAACAGTTCTCCATAATTTAGTCCTCCACACATTATGAAGCCTCACAAAAAAGCTTTTCAAATATGTTTGTCCTTCCTTTAGGTGAAAGAGCCTTTGGAAAGGTACGATGTCTTACTAGAATTATAACAAAATGATAAGCAGTGGTTCCTGGGGTTGCAATAGTGAACTATATGACAAGTAAAATTAGTCAAATCTTCCTTATTTAATTACATTATTAAGATAGAGTCATTAATGGAGTTTCACATCTTTTTAACTTCGGGCATTATATATGGAGGCCGTATAAAGAACACATCTACAAGTATTGGCAAATAGTATTTTCAAAGATGCCTGAACTATTGGAACAAAATCACTCTGATTTCATGTGTTTTTGTTTTTGTTTTTGTTTTCCACTTAAATTAATCCTCAGCTGAGAAAAGTGGTTCTTAATACTTATGACTATAGTTGTGTTAATTCAGATAATGAAAAATAAGGTTATCAGCAGGAAAGAACAGCTTTGTGTCCTGAATTGCAGTTTTCTTATACCTTACAGAGGAAATTAAATATTCACATTGTCTCCATGTAGAGAGATTTTGTGGTAGGAATAGACACTGTAATTTGTCTGCGGTACAAATATTCCTATATAGATCACACTCACTCGGGAAATGCCCAGAATCTAAATTACAATACAACTATTTCAGTCAAAATGGATTCAAAACCCAAATTGTAAAATCATCAGGGTCCTCAGAATACACAAATGTGTATGTGTGTGTAGACGTAGAGATATATGTGTATATATATATATGTAAATCAGGGACTTAAAACATAGACCCTAATATACTTGGAGATAAATATATTGTATATACCACTCTTTACTTTGGTAATACAGATAAAAAGAAGAAAAAGAAGGCATGATGAGAAAAGAAGAATCATAAAGAAGATAAAATCACCATTTCAGGTATAAATGAAATGTAGCTATCTCCATATTAACATCTTGGTGATTATAAAGCTTTCATTTTGATTTGTTTTCCAAGCTGTCAAGAAAAGCACACTCACGTGTTGTACTTATTGAATGCCATTACCTGAATATTAACAATTAAGCTGCCTTTAAGAGATACAAAGTGATAGAAATTCTGAGTGTTCTTTCTTCACTACCCTTTCATGTTTATTTGTAGATTTGGGTTGATAGAATGTTTACTGAATTATGAAAGGTTACTTTAAAAATGAAATGCATTTTTTTCCTGTTTTTACTTTACCTCTTTTAAGAAAAATTCTAGACCATAGTGAAAAATTCACCCCAGTAATAGCCTAAAGAATAGTCATTATTTTGAAAAGAAGATAGCAATTGCTTAAGCAGTATTAGCAATACTGTATGATGAGACGAATTCCATCAAGCCCTTTCATATACAAGCCATATCTACATAATACCTCCCAGGAAAAGAAAATGAGAGTTTTGTATGTCTGTAGAATAAATAGTAGAGGAAGACTGAAATAGTCTATCTATTAATAACCTAAGAGATTTTCCCCTCAATTCCCTGTTTTCAACTATCCTTTACTGCTTTAGCATTTCTTTCAGTATTTGCTGCAATTTTAAGATTCTCCAACCTGGGGCACCTGGGCTCAGTGGGTTAAGCCTCTGCCTTCGGCTCAGGTGATGATCTCAGGGTCCTGGGATACAGCCCCGCATCAGGCTCTCCGCTCAGCAGGGAGCCTGCTTCCCTCTCTCTCTCTCTCTCTCTCTCTCTGCCTGCCTCTCTGCCTACTGGTGATCTCTCTGTCAAATAAATAAATAAAATCTTTAAAAAAAAATTAAAAAATTAAAAAAAGATTTTCTCCAACCTCACAGCATATAATCTTAATAATAAATAAATAAATAAATAACATCAACTATTTGAGAGAGGTTTTTCCCCCTATGTAATTTTCTATAGTGGCTTAAGAAACATATCAACAAAAGCTTTGAACAACAGCTTTAAATCTGAATCATTTTGCTATAAATGGATTTTGGTATAAAATTATTGCCTCTCTTAAGGTTTACAGAAGACATAGAGAAACTATGTGTGTTATAAATTTAACTTTGAGGAAAAGCTCCAAAAGAGTTTTAAAAATGCCAGGGCATCTGGGTAACTCAGTTGTTGGTTAAGTGTCTGCCATTGGCTCAGGTCATGATCCCGGGGTCCTGGGATAGGTCCAAGTCAGGCTCCCTGCTCAGCAGGGGATCTGCTTGTTCCTCTCCCTCTGTCCCTCTCCATCCCCCACCAGCTCCTGCTTATGCTTTCTGTCTCTCAAATAAATAAATCTTTTAAAGGAGTTTTAAAAATGCAAAAAAAAAAAAAAAACTAGGGAAAATAATGTGTTCCCTTGACCTTCTTCAAAGAGTGAACAATTTTACAGTATTTGTGAGCTAAGGAAAACACTTGTGTAAATGGAGATCCCTGAAGTCTTTGCCTCTCCAGCATGCTTGTGTTGTGGGCAGTGAAATGGAGATACGAGTAAAGATTTTCTTCCTATTCAGATACGAACAGTTTCCAGTACAGATTTTACATTTGACTTTAAAGAACAATACCCCCTCCCATGTACATCTAAAAGAAAGTGCTGTGAAATACTGCCTTCAGCTATTATAGTTTGCCTGAAACATAGTATTATATTTTATGTATTTGATTTTTATGTGCATTTTGTCCAGATTTGGTATCAATTATAATGTCAGTAGGTGGAATGCTATAAAATTAAGTAAATGCTGAGACCCACAGAGTTCAATTCTATACAAAGCATGGCAACTGACTCACTACGGAAACCAAAAAATCACTTGACCACTTGTGCCTTCCATTTTCTTATCTACAAAAAGAGAATAATGGTACTCCCTCATGTGGATTTTACTGAGATTCCCAAGAGACTCAGAAGGTAGATTTCAAGGGCTTTGAAATGTATAAAACACAAAGACAGCAATAAAATATTATCAATAAAATGATGAGAATAAGTGAAATTTTATAGCATGAAAAGACTGACAAATAGAGATTTCTTTTTTTTTTTTAAAGATTTTATTTATTTATTTGACAGACAGAGATCACAAGTAGACAGAGAGGCAGGCAGAGAGAGAGGAAGGGAAGCAGGCTCCCTGCCGAGCAGAGAGCCCGATGCGGGACTCGATCCCAGGACCCTGAGATCATGACCTGAACTGAAGGCAGCGGCTCAACCCACTGAGCCACCCAGGCGCCCAAATAGAGATTTCTGTTATTTTGCTTCTGTGGTTAAATTTGGGAAAATTTGTCATTTTTTTATTATACACTAACAAATGGTACATACTCATTGAGATTTATTTCAAAAGGAAGGCCTTTAAATTTATTTGAAATGTGTACATTTTAATGTTTTCCAACCCATGAACATGAACGTCTTTTCATATATTTACATCTTCTTTAATTTCTTTTTTCAATGTATTGTACTTTTCAGTATAGTTCTTTCATCCCCTTGGTTAAGTATATTCTTAAATATTTTATTCCTTTTGACACTATTATAAATGGGAGTGTTTTCTTAATTTCCTTTTCACATATTTCATTGTTAGTGTATAGAAATGCAACTGATTTCTGTATGTTGATTTTGTATCTTGCAGATTTGCAACCTAAATATGAATCAGTACATGAATGGATAAAAAAAAAATGTGGTATCTACACACACACACACACACACACACACACACAATGTAATATTATTCAGCTTTAAGAGAAGAAGGAAATCCTACTATTTGCAACAATGAGAATAGACTTGGAAGACGTTGTCCTAATTAAATAAAGAAGTCAGTCACTGAAGGACTAACTGCATGAATCTACTTTTATGTGATATCTGAAATAGTCAAACTTACAGAAGCAGAACATAGAATAGTGGTTTCCAGGGTACAGAAGGAGGGGACATAGGGAGTTGTTAAATGGGCATAAAGCTAGGGTTGTAAAAGATGAATCAGTTCCAGAGATCTGCTGTACAGCATATTACCTATAGTTAGCAGTACAGTATTGTGTACTTAGAAAGGGTAAGAGTAGGCCTCATATTCATGTTCTTACAACGGTAATAGGAAGGAAGGAAGGGAGGAAGGAAGGAAGGAAGAAGGGAAGGAAGGAAGGAAGAAAGGAAAAAAGGGATACTTAGAAACTTTTGGAGGCGACAGATATATTTATAACGTTGACTGTGGTAATGGTATCCCAGTTGTATGTTAATGTCCAAACTCATAAAACTGTATATATTAAATATATACAATTTTTTGTATATAAATTATACCTCAACACAGTTGCAAAAAATTTTAGATATAGACACAAACACAGGCACAGACACACAAACACACTAATACACTAGAGGATATACTATACAAAATACATAAATAACCTACTGTTATAAATTATTGATGTTACATTCCAGAACCCCTTTTAAATAATATGATAATTGAAACTGATTTTTAAAACAGAAAGAAGAGTAAAATAAATTGAAAATAAACTTTTAACAAAGCTTGCAAGAAAGTTGTTTTATTATTAATCCATATTGCTATGGAAGAAATAAGTTGAATCAGGTAAACAGGAAGCTTATAGACCTGACTGCTTGAAAGAAATATTCTGCACAGCATTATTTAGGTTTGTTTGTTCTGTTCACTAATTTAAAATGTTAATCTTTAAAATTAATTCATTTAAAATTATTTAAAATCACTAAGCTTATCTTCTGAGTAATTGACCTCATAGGTAAACACTTGGTTCATTTAAAAAGGAAATAGGGTAGGCACTGCTGCAGTTTCATGAATCTGAAATTTATGCTAAAACAAAAAAGGAAACAATTTTGGCACTTAATAAATGGGGGAACATTTTCATCTATTGATTTATACTCCTAAAAGCAGTTCAAACACTTATTTCCTAGAGGTGGCATATAGTAAATATGAAATATGGACCTTGGTTTCTCATATCATCTGGAGAAGAAATAATTGATATCACTGATTTGTTGAGCTCACAGCAGCTGATTAGCTATGTTAATTTTAACCTGAAGGCTTTTATTTTTATGGTAAGTATATTCTCTGCTTTCCTACCAAAGCTCAGGATGGTTTTTACATCATTGTGCATAGATTCATGATTGACAGCTTCTTGTAATTCTCATTTTGGACATAATTCTGATCAGGAGTGATCATCTGAACAATCTACATTCCATAAATAAGCACTTAGGTTGGCATATCTATATCACGATTAATATAAATGGTGTTTGTTTTCAGATGTCAGAAAGATTGTCTGTTTCAGGAGCCATTGCTCTTCTGTATTGAAAGGTCAATATATCCTGATGCTTCTATAAGTATCCAAACCCCAAACGCCCAGAGAGAACCACTGAACAATAGAATAGAAAGTGAAAGAGCTCAAGTCAAGGGCATACCAAGCAGTAGAGATATGTGGGTGAATCACTTTACTACTCTGGTTTTCATTTTTTTTAATAAAATAAATTTTGGATTAATTGTTGTCTATGATTCCCTCCTGCCTTGTTGTTCCATAATATGTGTCTGAAATTTTGCTGAATCCTTTGAGATGCAGCTGCCAAACAGTGAAAATTTGGTTCCTCAAGGGTTGTTCTGAGTAGAGTTGCACCATGTATTCACTAAAATTTGCCTCTTTTAATCCTTTCTGTAGCTTTTGAAAAGAGTGCACCTCAAGCACTGAGTGGCTTTTCTTTTTTCCTCAAAGAACCAATAAAATTGAAATTGAAGTCAAGAAAGAGTAAAATTGGAGATAATTGTGGTGAAATCATGCTAATAATTTTGAGTACTCAGCTTTTTTTTTCATTAAATTACTCTCCATCATGATCCAATTAATCATCATCATATCTCCTTAAGGGAGTTAAGTAGCTAATATTACTAGGTGAATTAAGATGCCCATTTTTATTTTAAGAGGTATCTTCCCCAGCTTTATTTTTAACACCAATTACCTCTTTATCTAGAGTAGGCTGAAGTATACCAATAATACCACATATGTTCTTTTCATGTGGTCAAGTAAATAGGTTATTTTACTGATTTATTTCATGAATTTGATGATATTTCAAAAAAGTAATTTTGTGTCATAGCGTAGTGAATTCTAAGATTTTCTGATTGTCCAAGTAAGGCTAAATTGAATCCATAGGTTTCATGAATTTACCAGCTCTTCCATTAATTTGCTGTGTGTTCTTGCCCAAATTCTTTAACATATTTGTGCCCCACTGTAAGAAGCTAGTAACCTAATTGCTCTGTTAATATTTACACTTCTTAGGTGTGTGGTACAAATTCAAAATAATATGATTGCCATTATGTCTGATACCAATATTTATCCATTAAAATGAACACTGCCAGGGGAAATAATGACCAGCTTTCTAAACCCCAATGCTCTAAAACTTTTCAACTTTGTACAAATGTGTGTAAAAAGTGACATTTGTGTGCATGTACAAGGTATGTACAAAGCATACATTTAACTAGCTCTTTCTTTTTATTTTTCATTGAACAAGTAAATCATGGTTAAGGTAGAAATAAAATTGGGAATTTTCTCAAAGTATTTCATATTTACAGAATTATAGAATTGGGCATGATCCTTGAAAGAATGCGCTTCTGTTCCCTCATTTTCTATAATGTATTCATGCTGTGTAGGAGAGTGATTTAGAAGAAAGTATTTGGAAACAACACTGGATTTTGACTACTGACTATCACTAAGTAGCTTTGGAGACTTGGCCAAAACTTAGACCTTAATTTTTTGCAGTTTTGTAACTGAATGATTAATTTCTAATTCATTGAACTTTTGGTTAAGTAAGGTGATGTATTCAAGACACTTGATATGCTGAAAATAAAAGGAGGGACAGAGGGTGAGAAGAGAGAAAACATTTCTTTGTTGAATGAGCTACTAGGTGAATTCTTTTTGGTCTTTTGGAATTCTCTTTGATTCAATTTTCTGATGCCCTCTGCTCTGGACGAGGCCACGGAAGAAGAATGCGCAGGCATCGACCTCTGGATATTTCTATGTTGCCTTCATATCTCTTAGCTTCTATTGCAGCAGCTTCTACTGGGAAACAAAATGAACAAGTTTGGGGAGTGAGCCAATTTGGCAAAGATCACTCTTTTCTTCCTGTGTTACTTAATGCCCCTAGCAGAACATGGCACTCATTCATCCATGTCTTCTTCATTACTGCCATATTGTGTTACAAATATCTCTATTAGCACTTCTTTCCCTAGATTCTAATTATCTGTCGATGTTTCTTTTCACTAGATTGAGTTCCTTGAAGGCATAGGGTATATATTACTTTTTTGTTTTAATTTCAGCACAGCTCTGACACATAAGTGCCATTCAGTCTGAATGAATGAAGTTTATGTGTTAGATTAATAATGGGAAATAAATTCAGAAAAAAGAGAAAAGACAGAAAACCCTATATAGGTTAGAAGTAGAAATCCATCTATGTGGAACAGAGACTTTGATATATATAATTTATGGTCACCATACATACTAAACTTATGTGAATTCTGTATAGTCCTGCTTATGTGAGCCTCCTTTTAAAACTGAAGGCCACACCTGATATGAATTAAATATGCACAGGATAAATGAAGAATGAGCCACAGTTACTTTAACATTGATTTTTCTATGGATATTTTAGTTTTGAAATTACAATTTTTATCCTAATTGCTATTCACAGTATGCCGTGGTTTATTGAGCTCCACATATGTACCAGGCACTGTAGAGGGACCTCTGCATTAAAATTTCAAACTTCATGATTATAGTGAAGTAATTTTGATTTTCTTATTTTATAAATGAGTACTTTGGAGCTTGAAATGAAACCAACGATACTGAATTCATAGGTGATTATGTAAATATACTGGTGTTGCTCTCTTTCTCCAAGTGACTTTCAAATGATCTGCTAATGAATGTTACAATGGTCTGATCAAAATATATTTTTGCTTATCACAGTGAGGAAAGAGCCACCAGTTGGACAATTGCTAGAAAGATGAAAGGTTAGGAATAATGCACATACTGGATAATTGACCCACTTGAATGGCCTGTATGGGAATGGCAAGGACACTCCACCCTCTTTTGTTCTATTCTAAATATTGCTTCTCAGTGTCTTAGGTAGCTCATAAACCGGGAAACAGAGTGCATGAGTCACTGAAGAGAACTAGTTAAGAGGCTACTGGCACAAACTTGCTAACATATGCAAATGTCTTATATAAGCGTATGCTTCTCAGTATTCTAAGCCCTTTTTCATAAACTAGCTTATAATATGTAGGCTAGCAGAGAGAAGCAACAAAGTACTGTGGTTCAGACACAAGACAGACCTGAATGCAAATTCTGACTCTGCTTTTCTTTGCTGACTTTGAACAAGTTACATGACTTTCCTTGTCGGTAAAATATGGGGGGATAAAACAAATTTCATAAAGCAAACTGCTTAGTATATTATATGACCTGTAATAACCCTTTCCATGAGGCAAGACTAGCAGTTTAGGTCCCTTCAAGATGGGAAAAAAAAAAACAAACAACCTTGGAGAAGTAAATGACATTCATTCAAAAATTTATGGAGCATCTGTAAGATATCAGATACTACAGTAGACTCTAGATAAATAAAGAGAAATAGATTCCAAACAGTCTTCAGTTGTCTCAAACTATCAGAGGACCCGTAAGTCATAGTTCTGTAGTCAGCTAATAGAAGCTAATATATTTTTTAATTTTTTTCAATGACATTTTTTTAACACTTACATCAGATGCTATTTTACCCATTTAATCTTCACAACAACCTTGTAACCTAAGAACTATTATTATCGCCAATTTTTAGGTGATAAAACCAAAGTTGGGAGAATTTAAGTAGTTTGCCTAAGATGGCATATTTAAAGTGTTTAGCTGTACCAGATAGCCTTCACATTCATGTTTCCTGCTGTGAGACAGTGCCTCTTACTGTGCATTTTCTATTCTTATATATCTGCTTAGGAAAAAAAAAGAACAACAATATCTGATCAAGATATCATAAGGAAATATTTGTGCATACTTGATCACTTCAAATACACATAGTAGATTTTTAAAAAATTGACAATTAGCCATATTCAAAAAAGAAAACTCTCCATGTATTAGCAATCCTTTAGTGATAAGTTGGTATTCAAATTATATGGTGGCAGAGCAGTGGGAATCATTTTCAATCACTTGAATATTCTTGCAGAAATTGGGCCACGTAGTAAAACAGTGGAATCTATGGCTGTGTATATATAGCAGGGGTCAGGGGCCATGCTCCTCATTAATGAGCTATGGTGGGAATAGCACCATGTAAGCAACAGTTGCATGCCCAACTTTGCAAACCAGAAATGTGCTGGCTGCCTATGACTCAGGAATAATGCAGAACCACCCATGCAAGTATATGGAGCTTATCTGTAATACTTGAAGAGGTAGTACAAAGTCTTACAGAAGACAAAAATAGATTGTGGGTCTTGTCTCACCATGAGATATTGTGCAATTAATATCACTTGTATGAGTCTGTTTCTTCATTTGTAAAATATGCATAAATTGAATGTACTTCATTGAACTGTTGTAAAGATTAAACCAAATAATATATCTAAATACTTACAAAAATGCTTGACTTGTACTAAATAATATGTATTTACATGATTAAGATTAAGATTAAGGCCAAACCATTTTTAAGATTAAGATTAAGACCAAACCATTTTTACTTTGACTGTTTTTGGTAGAAATACTTTAAAATATTTTATCTCACTCTCATAACATTCTACATGGAGGTCATTGAAAATTCATTATACAATTGTTATAAAATAATAGAAATTTAGTTTGTTAAAGGATTTTGGAAATCATCTCATCAAATCTCCTTCCCCATAATAGAGATGTAGAAATGGAGGTGCAGAGAAGTAAGTTAATTGCTCATGGTTCACCTAACCCTAGTGCAGGAATCTGTTCCCATGCACTGTTGACTTTAACGCATTAAGGCTTCAAGACTTTATTCTTATAAAGGAGATCTGTGTGCCCCAAAACACAGTGAGCCCATAGTCGTGCAGCTAATTTTTATATTCCTCTGCCTCACTGTTTTCTTTGTACTATCAGTTCTATTTTGGGTGCATGATTTTAAAGCCCCTCCTATTTATCCACATTTTACTCCTCTCATCCACTTTGGAGTAAGAAACTAATTAGAGTGAACTAGGTTTAAAATAGGAGTAAACAGGCTTTGAGTGACTCTGCTCTGAGTAAAACACTTGCATTTCAGTACCTGTATTTTGTTTTATTTACTTCGTGGATGGTAGTGGGAATTGAGGGGAATTCTGGACCAAGCATCAGGTTATCAATTTTTTTAAGATGTCTTTATTTTAGGGACACCTGGGTGGCTCAGTTGGTTAAGCCGCTGCCTTCGGCTCAGGTCTTGATCCTGGGATCCTGGGATTGAGTCCCACATCGGCTCCTTGCTCAGTGGGGAGCCTGCTTCTCTCTCTGCCTCTGCCTGCCACTCTGCCTGCTTGTGCTCTCTGTCTCTCTCTCTCTCTGACAAACAAACAAACAAATAAATAAATAAATAAATAAATAAAATCTTAAAAAAAAAAAAGATGTATTTATTTTAGAGAGAGAGCACAGAGGGGAGGGGCTCAGGGAGAGAGAGAATTTCAAACAGACTTCCCACTGAGTGGGGAGGCCAGCGTGGGGCTTGAATTCACAACCCTGAGATCATGACCTGAGCCAGAACCAGGAGTTGGACATTTAACCAACCAAGCCACCCAGGAGCCCTGCATCATGTTATCAGTTTCATGAAAAAATTAAAATCTCCAGAAAAGTGAACTACAGATAAAAGTGAAACATTGTTTTATTAACATTTGGATAAATGTAAAACTCAGAAACTGAAAGTGAATTAGTAAACCACCACCAACAAAAAATAATTCAAGAATAGTAACTAAATTATGAGATTTTAATGTGTTCAATTAGAACTAAAATGTAGAAGTTAAACAGAGAAGGTTGTTGGTCAATTCATTTTGTAATAATTGAGAAACAAGCAAATTAATTTTAGAAATGTAGGAAAAGTCTATTTGCATATTATCTTTATGACTGTACATAAAGCATCTAGTCTGGAAGAGTTCCCATTCAAAGGGACATTAAATTAGCATAATGCTGGTCTACAGGTCTTCCCCAGTATTTACCCACAAGATCATAAACACACACAGTTAGAAAGATGAATGTAGCTCAGGTTCTGGAGGATTTAAGACAATAATTGCCTTCAGTGTTTCTATGGCAGAAAACATTAGACTGCCAAAATCTGGGTTAAGGACATTTTTAAGCCATAACACATAATCAAATAGCCAAAGTTTGTGGGAAGCTCTTAGAAAATGTACCGTTCATGTTACTAGCGCCTCACATCACTCAAACTTCTCTACAGCAATTTGTGGTTTTCTTTTGTTTTTGGTGTGATAGTACACATTTTATTTTTGTATCAGCTAATATTTGTTAAAAGCAAGTTTATGATTACAGATTTCATAGACCTATTTGGAATGTTTTTAACTTTATCAATTGTATATCAATGCTTAATACTAGCATAGTGAGATGATGACAACAACGATGATAATATAAACGTTCTCTTATTATGGTGCTTTATATATGCTAGACACTGTTCTTAACAATTTACATATAATTTCATTTGATGATAACATATTGGAATAGGTTTTTAACCAGTAAGCGCTTTCAGACAAGTCCCTCTGCTCCTATACAGCTCCACCACCAGCTCATTATGGCTCCTGAAATCCAACCATTAGGAAGTATTTTAAAGAGCTTAAACTGGACATAGTTTAGGTCCCAGTCTGTGTTCATATTTAAGCTATTATCTCTTGGTTGCAAATCTACCCTTCTATACTTTGTAATCCTGGTGCTAAACTACACAGCTTTCATCCCTCTCTTTAAGATGCGTCCTACCCAGTTCTGGGAATAGGAAGTATTCTAGGGAGATGAGAAGAAAGAAGAGAAAAAGAAGAAGGGACTTCTTCAGTCTATTCTAAATCTGTTCTTCTCTAAGGACTGTCCTGATAATAGCCCTCCACTCTGGCAATAGCACTTGTTTCAACCTCTAAGTTATTATTGTATTCCCAGGACTAGCCCCATCATGCCCCAGGCACTGACCCCTTTAAAAGACTGGACCCCAGTTCCTTGGGAATCTTTCTCAAGATGATGTTCCCAGCCCCTTCTCTCTCTCTCTCTCTCTCTTTTTTTCCTCCCTAGTTTTAAGGATAGTAGGTGCTTCTCTATCTGAACTCTGCTTGATACCAGGAGATTCTGAAGTTTATTTGATCACATCCATGTCCTTTAATAAAGTGCTGCTCTCCAATAGGAAGTGTCACACTAGTAATTCATAATATGAAGTCACATCACAATTAACTAAAAGCATCATTCTTATTGATTGTAATGAAATAATCCTGAGAATCAAGTGTCTTCACTTCATAATTTTTATAGTAGTTATGAGGGATATAAGAACTGTGCGGGGGTTGGTCCTCTTCTGACTGCACTGGAGAATCAACAGGCAGAAAAGTATGAGCTCGGGCTTTTAATTCTCAGTTCAAGTAATAGAGAACAAAGGAACTTCTATGGAAGTCTCCGAAGAATCTCTTATTTCTTGTAGCTACAAGGCTGGCTTCTCTTAAATAGTAGATGCATATTTTAATTGTGCTGAATTTAGAATTACAATATAAATCAAATCGTACATTGGCCATGTCTCTCATGAGAAAGTCAGGACATTAATTGGGAAGGAAAGTGAGGTTGAAACTTGTATGGTGACATATGAATGGACTTTAACAGTGCTTAGAATCTTAGAACTCTAAGGTTTTCTACGATTTTTTTTTAAAGATTTTTATTTGCAAGAAAATAAGCACGGGCTTGCATGCTTGACTAGAGGGAGGGCGGCAGAAGCAGAAGGACAAGCAGACTTCTTGCTGAGCATGGAGCCAGATGCAGGGCTCCATGTGAGGCTGGATTTCAAGATCCTGAAATAATGACCTGAGCCAAAATCAAGAGTCAGATGGTGAACTTACCGAGCCACCAAAACTCCTGTCTAAGACTTTCTTAGTGATGGAAGCAGTCCACCTTCCTGGATGTGAGAGGACTATCCTGCTCTTGGCTTAAGACCCTTCAGTAATTCTGTCAGGTAAAAAAATTGCAAATTAACCAGTTGACAGGCTGAGAGAAAAGGGTAATAGAAGAAGGAAGTTATTTATATCAACTACAATCATGTAACTCATTACACGGATGGGGACTATAGAAGGTATGCATATCTTATTCCTTACTTGCTATTACTTTTTAGACATATATAGAGTTCTATCTTTCTGTAAAGGTCACATGGGTATTTAAATAAATCTCAACAAATTGATATTTGTATGTATCAAATACTTTCTTTTGATTTCCCTTCCATTCCCTTACTGTTTTATGGAAAGGTATTTTCATCATAGACAGGCTTACAATTGAATTTTTGGGAAACAGATTATTCAAGTAGGACCGTGATTATATTAGAAGATTAAATATCATCATTCAGAAATGGATGCTGTGATCCTTGCCTAGAAATAGATATGATGGCTGTTTGGATTTTGTGTATCTCTTTCTTGGACAAAAGATGAGAGCATTTTGTTTTTATAAAGGATAATTGCATCTTATTGTTCTGAGATAGTATACATATGCACAGAAGTGAATGTACAGTACCAAGTAACTGAGAAGGTGAAGTTTGTCTGTTATTAAACATTTATCTGTCATCTCCAAATCCAACCTTCCATACTCTATTTGTGATACTCGGGCTGGGACTCAAGTTTTCATTTCTTCTCTGCCACTGTCAGGTTATTCTTAGAGAAGGCACTGGAGGCAGATTAGGGAGCAGGTGGAAAGGGAAGGGAAAAGAACATTCTCTTTTTTGTTGACTTGCTTTGCCTTTTAATGTTACCCTTCACCTTGTGAAAACAGTTAATTCCAGTCTCCAGTGTTTTGCATTCCCAGAACAAGCCTCATTATGCCTTCCAAGGTATCAGTTTCAGTCAAGCAACACCTCTTCCTTGCAAGTCTGATCCCAAATGTGCAAGTGTTCTCCTGCACATGACTAAGATTCTAGCAGCACGTGGACAGACCACAGAGGTCTGAGATGCAGCCCCAAGGTGCCCCTCTTCTGATTACCTGTGATTCCACCATCAACCATGTGGTATCCTGCCCTTGGAAGTCTGATTCTCAGCTCTGGGGTTTCCTTCTCTGAGCTACTGAGCTATCCTCTTCTCTTCTGAGGTTGATTGAGTCCAGCTCTATAAGACCTCTTGCCTAACGTTTCAGGCTCTGTAAATCTTATCAGCTTTCTTTTGGTGTTTACTCCTATAGGTACTATCTCTGTGTTTCTCATTTATCAGTTCCTTCTATACTAAATTCTCTTGAAACACATAATCTAGTTTCTGTTTTACACAGTCCTAATTTGTGTTGGCTGGGGTAAGTTATGTGGCCATTCAGATTCAGTTCCTTACCAGTTTTATTGATGGGTGGTTATAGAAGGGATGGTTCAAATAATATAAAAGTGATGTTTCACCACCTTTTCTGGTGAATACTAGTCCCAACATTTTCTCCCTTCAAAACAATACTTATGGCCATGTGTATTTGGGAAATGTTAAATACTATAGCAAACTGTGGGAGAATCATAGTACACATAAGCATAATAAAGGCTTTGAGAAGTCCAGCAGGAAAAAAAAAACTTATTTTACTCTAATTCAGTATCTCTTCACAAATTATTTAGCTAGGAAAACTGTTTTATTTTCAGTTAATGTCTATCACCATGCCATGACATACATTGAATAATAGTATTCTCTAGAATCCTTAGCAATTTAGAAGTTTTGTAATTTAATGAATTTTTTTCAAGATGTTTTTATTGAGGAGAAATCTAATGCCAATAGATTGGTTTTACTTATCTCTTTCAGCTCTAAGCATAAATGTTGACTGAAAGTAATGTCCTTTGCAGTGAAATGTAGAAAGAATGCTGAGGAAGGGGCAGGAAGGATGTCAGAAAACCAGGAAAATTATTACAGGAAATGAAAGACAAGATGAGAGAATTCTGGAGAAGATTAAAAATAGAGTCACAATGGGTCCTATGAAGATATGTATGGTTATGGTTAAGTGAACAAGCTATGAATTTACACTGCTTAAATATGACTCTAATCTATGTCACCTGAGTGCCACTTGCTTTTGAAGAAAATGAGTTACCTTCTCTGTACCTTGATTTCTCATCTTTAAATGGAAGATAATAGCAGTATATACTTCACTGGTTTATGAGGAAGATTAAATGTAATGTAGCATATAAGATGATAACACTTGCCTAGTATTTGATGTACTCTCTAAAACAGAAGCAGGCCATATTGAGTTAGACTCATTTAATTTACATAGAAAAGAATTGTAATGAAACAACCGTAAATTATTCAAAATGGAAGGACTCTAAAGGGCATCTGATCAATCCCTCGTATCCTATAGCTGAAAATACAATGAAGTTTCCCAGAGACTGAGATTTGGTCAGGGAGCTAATTCATAGAGACATTGGATGGAGATCTCCGTCTTCTCACCTTTAGCAGAGAGCTATTTTAATTACCCTCTAACTTGTTGGGCTATAGAATTTTTGCATTTTTCTGGATTAAGTCAAGAACAGTAATCTCAAAATATTTCTTTCTGTGTTCATAGCTCAGGGTGACCTCAATGACCTCAATTTAAGATGCAACAACAGCTAATGAAGGGTTTATCAATAATGAGTTTTCCTATGCCTAGTTCCTGTTTCTCTAAGACTGTTATTCTGTGTGGGAGAAGCATGGATAAAGTCAGCATCAGGAAGAGTTGGGATAGCAGAAAGAGAGAAAAGTCTTATTCATTTTTTTTTTTCAGCTTTATTGAGGTAAAAGTTGACAAATAAAATTTTAATATTTACAGTGTACTGTGTGATGATTTGATATAAGAATACATTAAGAAATGATTCCCCTTACTGAGTTAGTCAACATATCCATCACCTCACATATTTCCTTTTAAATTTTTTTTTTTTTGCTGAGAACATTTTAATGCTCTCTTACTAAATTTCAATTATACAATACAGTGTTCTACTGTAGTTAGCCTGTTATATATTAGATTCTCAGACTCTCTTCATCTTATAACTGAAAGTGTGTGGAGGGAACAGGAAGGAGATGAAAGATTGACTCTGAAAACAGACTCAACTCTTCAATGTTTAGGGTGAGGTGACTGAGCTGACCTGTCCTGTACCTTCTACTTGTTAGAATCATCAGGGACACTAACATTAAGTAGAGTGTCTTAATTTCTTCATACTTAAGAGAAGTCTTCTCCCTAGCTTTATTAAATAGATCCAGAGAACCATGTTTATTGTTTTATTTAGTGGTATACATAGGTAGAAAATATGAGCTATAGCCACAGTCATAATATAAAAGGTTTTGTTATAGTTTCATTGTTTTCTACAATTTCATGGAATTATGATGAACATATTATTTTGAAAGAAGAGCTTACTGAGATAAAATAGCACTGTATTGCAGCCCAACTAAAGCTATGTACATATGCATACTTTTTAAAATTGATCTATTCATTGAGGTAAAATAGCACAGCAAGGTTAAAAAAAAATGGCTAAGCTCAATATGGGCTTGACACTGAAAACCATTTTACTAGCATAAAGGCCTCCAACATGCTGGTATTAAATCTACTGATAAATATTTAGACTATTTATATTTTGCTGTCTTTGAGAACTAAGCCAAAATAAACATAGTTTAAGGCAACATTTGGAAGTGTTGGCCTTTCTTATTTTATATTCTTTGTGGTAAATGCTCTTCACAGTGACAATTAAAATATTGAACAATGAAGGACAAAGATTGGCAAATTCCTCTTAAGTCCATCTTATTCTCTTACAAACTTTTTCTCCAACATACAGAAAAGTCATATTTTTCAACAACCTTCAACTTCTAGTGTTGAGGAGTAACATTAGTGCTTTCTGACCCACACATGCTACTCAGAGCTATATGTTACAGATTTTCAGTGTTCAGAAAAGCATCTATACAAGTCTCAATGCTATCAGAAAATGAGAACTTACAACATCCAAGTTGTCCTGGCTGCAAACTATTCAACACTGCTGCTCACTTCCATCGTGTCTTTGGAAAGGTAAACTACCCAGTATACAAGGTTAAATCCTGCAAATGCAACTGGGAAGAGAATCCGAGAATACTGGTCTATTTTACTGGTGCCTCCAAAGGCTGGAGAGAGTGGTGGGGGTGTGACAGGTGATGATGGTAAGATAGGAGCTCTAGTGAGGACTTTGCTGGCCTCAGGGGATGGAACTACTGGCAAGGTCAGAGAGGTGATTCTTTTCTTCAGGTGATACTTGGAATCAGGATGCTGTAGGCAAAAGACATAAATATTCAGCCTAGGTAAAAGACTAGTGATCACTTAGTTATTTACTTTTTCACCGTGAACAGATTTTATTGACTACATACTATGTAAGATGAAATATTAGCAAATTTCTTTTTCTTTGTTTAAGATTTTATTTATTTATTTGACAGACAGAGATCACAAGTAGGCAGAGAGGCAGGCAGAGAGAGAGAGGAGGAAGCAGGCTCGCTGCTGAGCAGTGAGCCCGTGCGGGGCTCAATCCCAGGACCCTGGGATCATGACCTGAGCCGAAGGCAGAAGCTTTAACCCACTGAGCCACGCAGGTGCCCCGCAAATTTCTTTTTTAAGATTAGCAAATTTTTAATAGTATTTGGTGGTCCTATCTTTCTAAGAAAGTGGCAAAATAAATAAAAAAAAATGATTTGCTGCCATCCAAAACCCTATAATTTCATACATCAGCAATTGATGCCAAGCATAGTCTACATCCCAGAAACTGTGTTGACCGCTGGGCCATTAGGAAGAGATAAACCAGGTTGCAAAGGTTTATCCAACCCCTTCTCCCTGGTAATGCATAAACCGATAGGGCAATGAGTGTGGGCAACGAGAGGGATTTCAATTTGGAATATATGGACAATTAATTAATACAAGAAAATATAGCAGTTCAGTTAGATGATATCATTCTTCTAGCCTACATCCTCATCTTCACACGTTCATAAGTGTGACGCAGCTGAGATAATAGCCACAAAAAATACTAAGGTGCTCATGTATGTGAAAAGCCAGTGACAGAGTACCAATACCCTTAAACTGAATGGGATGACTGTTCATCCCTTGAAATACAGCTGTCTCTTAAGTTCAGAAGTTCAATATTGAGAGCTTTCTGCTTCCCATTCAGAACTTCTCCACTGGTCTCTTCTCCCTCCATCCTAAGTCACCAAAAAATGATTCATTTACTGACCTCAAAATTGTTACATGTTCTTTTTCGTCATTAGAAATCTTAAGACAACCCATTTAGTCCTGAAAGGGATATTTAGTACATTAATTGTTAGATGAAAAGGCTAAGTCCAGAGAATGGAGCTGGTAATACCTTGCCCATAGTCACACAGTTAGTAATAAACTACACTGATCATTTGCGATCCTTGTTTCATCATCCCCACATTTTCTTGTCTTCATTTTAAAGTATTGGGTCTAGTGCAGGGACTCTAGTTTTGTTTGCTTTAGACTCTTTTCATACTTGGAGACTAGAGGACCTTGCTCTGATTTGTATCTTTTCTTGTCTATATTCTGTACTAGTCACTCTCATTGTGACCAGGTTGTCCTTGCTGGTTTCTGCCTTCAAACACTTGCTGTACATTATCTCTGCTCTTGTAAAACTACCTTGTTTTCTCCCTGGCAGCAAAATCACCACTTTGATGCCTGGCAGGGTATGTTACTCACGTGGGCAGACTCCTGTGGCTTTAGCCAACAACCCCGCAGCAACAGGATGAGGCAGCCACCTCCCCTGTGCCGGCTGAGCCACAGGACCAGAGTGACCTGCCGATGTGGTGACATTTGGAGTGCGAGAATCAACAATTCTAAGAACCTCTTCTCTCTATAGTCCCCTTTTGAATTTTGCTGTTTGATTTGTCATGGAATTTACTGAGTATCTAAATAATAATAGTCATCATTGAGAGTTCAAGCCCAGTGTACATTTAAAGGCTGTGGGAAAATCTTTTCACCAAAAGCAAAAATGACTCTCTGTAGTTAAGTCTGATGGTGAGTTGCAAGGAAAGAATATCTTTTTTTGTTATATATTGGGCCAGTATTATCCTAGGGACTCTTGACATAATTAAATAAATCATAGGTTTTGGTGGTAAAGATAATTTAAAATAGTGAGGGCTCAGTCTGCTGATCTTGGGAAATAAGTGATACTTTCTACTAAAAACATGTGACAGCTAAGGACTACTGTATCCAGGGTCACTGGTCAGCATGTGGATAGGACCAGAGTAGTGGTATGTTGGTCTCAGTGTATGCTGCCTATGGAGAATAAACATAGCACCTACTTTCCAGAGTTTCTATTGTGTATCTCAGGCTCTAATTTGAATTTTTAGCCATTAACTATGTTACTGAAATATTCTCCACCTAAAAGAGCAAATGTGTTAGTGTTTCATTTTCAAAAAAGAGTCAACCTCTTCCCAGATACATGGAATATTAAAATATTTTACTCTAGTAAAATTTCTAAGGATCATGATAGAGTAAAACAAGGGCAAGCCTTAGAGTAGATAGTCTTTCTAAACTCATGATTTTTAATAGCATGCATTGCCTATGTTTATTTCTTTTTTTTAATTTCTTTTTTTAAGGAGAAAGAGAGCAGACATGAAAAAGTTCATTGATAAAACATAAGTTCATTATAAAACAATCTACCATAAAGATGTAAGTCATTGTTTTATCTCTCCCTCTTTAGAACTGTGGGGGAGAAAAGTTAATTGTCAATCTTTTGACATTGTCACAATGTCACACATGACTTACTAAGAATTACCAAATGACCCTTGTCTGGAGTTAAGCAACATCACTAAAAACACCATGAAAATTTTAATGGCATTAAATTTTGGGCCTGGAATGAAAGATCCCCTACAACAGTATTCCCCTTTCCTCATCTGCTTCTCCAAACAATTTCAATGGAAGGTTCCTTGAGAGTTAAGTGGACAAAAGAGTCAGAAAGCCCTTGAGTGCAGTTCCATATGTACTACTTACCTGCCATATGAAGTTCCCATCTTTAAAGCTAGGGACAATTATTGCTTTCTCTGTAAGTTTTTCTTTTCTTTAAGAATTTGAGAAAGAAAATATTCATAGATAAGATAGATGGATATTATATATATTATATATATATAATAGATTTTCAAGAAAGAGAACCCTTTTCTGCTTACTTAACTGTTATAATTTGTTCAGCTCTTATCACATTCTTCCTTGTGAATATTATTTCTGTTCTGCCTTATCTCTTTTCCTGACATGAAATCTCTTTATTGGTAGAGGGCATCTTATTGTCAAGTATAAGCACTCCACAGTGCCTAGTTAGTGCACAGAACATGGTATGTGCTTAGTAAGCATATGCCGATGCAACAAATGAATGAAAATCTGAACATTTCCAGAATTTCTCAAGTAATCAGGCAAGGAGAAGAAAACAAAAAATTTTATGATTATTTAACATTGTATTTTAGTGTCTTGTTTCATATTACAAGTACCATATCTGAATGCTTACAATCGACAAACACTACACAGACTTTACATGCATTATTTTGCTAATTCCTAGAAAAAGAAACTATGATGAAATATTATTATTTTCATTTTAGAGATAATCAAATGAAGGCTTAAGTGGGAAGCTCACCCAGTAACTGGCAGTGCCTGAATGTGCTCACTCTCAGATGCTAAAGATCACACTCTAAATAATTATTATGGTTTCTCCCCATCAGTGTTAAGGTTCAGGGTACAGTTTCTCAAACACAGAACTATTGACATTTTGGGGTCACAACGTTTTTGTTGTGGGTCACTGTCCTGTACTTCATAGGATGTTGAAGAGCTTCAGTTGTGGGTTCTACTTCTACCCAGGAGATGCCTGGAGCATCTCCCTCCCCAAAGTGGTGACAACCCAAAATATCTCCAGACATTGCAAACTATTCTCTGGGGAGAAAAGTCACCTACCACTGAGTATCACTGGCTTAGAGTTATAGCTGTCTCACTGTCCAGCGGCGACTGGGGGTGTTTCTAGCAGGCAGCAAATATGACATAATCAAGGAAATGGAAGAGGTCTGGCTAACCCACATGCTGGATAATCAGCTCCTGAATAATTGGGAAATGGCAGTACAGGAAACCGGACTCCAATTTAGAAGAATCACATTGAATTTCTGAAGTGAAAAGAAAGCCAATTTTGCAAGCCATTCAAGATACAGGTTTGCATCAGACCCCGCCTGTTCTATTGTAAGCTCAGCAGCTTCAGCTGATGGTAAAATAGGTTTTTGTCAGAGTCCAGATGAGGGCTCAGCTTGGGGCTGTCACTGTTTTGAGTGGAACACCTGTGGTTTTGAATTTTTCCAGGGCTCCCCTGCTGCTGAATGCCATCCTGCTTTGGGTATTTATAGAGCATTGCTTTGTTTTAAATAATGCCATATTGCAAAGGTATTTTGAGTCAAACTGGACTTTATGACAATCAATTATTTGATGTAAAGATAAGACATTTGGAAAGTACTTAAAGCAATTTTGATACAACATTCAGTAACTCTAATATTTAAAGAGGAGGGGGCACTGGGTTACCTCTCAAGATAGATATTCTAACCACAGCTACATTATCCAAGGGACAAAAAAAGCATCTGTTTTTAGAAGCAGCAAAGAGAGGCACCAAATATAAGAGAAATTTGAAAACATTTAGTACTTGATTAAAAAAACTATTATATTAATTATTGTGGAGGAAGTAAGAATTTCAAATCAAATTTTCTTGCATCTACGTAATAGCTGGTAGAATTGGGACAGAGACGATTCCAGAATTTCTACAAAGAAGCAGCTTTTTGGCAGCAATCTGGTGGGTCAGTGGTGCTAGGTACATGTCCAGAAACCATATTGGAATGTTTGGATGGTAAAGAAGGGAATATTGGATGAGGATTTGATAGAAGGTATAGGGAAAAAACTAACCACCCGCACCCCTCATCTAATCCAACCTACCCTCTCTTTAAATTATGAAATAGCACAACCATGGTGCAGGGACTGAGTCTCAGAGGGCTACAGAGTAATGATAGTGTTCAAAAAATCTTGACAATATTTGGAACACGGGAGGTTAATCTTTCAGTATTCTATGCTTTCTATCTCTGTACATGGGTGGAAGGCAACCGTGATAATGACCCAGCAGATCATCCCAACCTTGAAAGGGAATATGGAAAGGATATGTCTTATTTCTCTCTCTATTCCCAAGTTTCTAGCAACTGATTTAGTGTTTCTAGAACAGGACCAAGCTCATCCTTCGGTTCTCAGCTGATGCAACACTTCCTCCAGAATGATGCTCTCTCCAGCCTGTGGTAGGTACCCTTGCATGACTCTTCATTAGCCACTATACATCTCTAATACAGCCTTTATCACAATGTATCATTATGGCTCATATATTTGTCTTTCTTCCTGTTCAGCAAGAAGCTCATGAAGGAAGAGGCAGTACTGATGTCACTCACTAATATATCCCTAGCATTCTACAAAGGATATAGAACATAAGATCATTTAACAAGTACTTATAATATGAATAATTCATTGAATACATATGTACTCAATAAATGGGTGCCAGATGAAAAGGGAAATAATAATGAATAAACAATATAAGCAGTATAAATATAATCATTGTCCTGACTAATGAAATTTTGGCCAATTTTGTTGTAGATAATTTACCAAGAACGTCACACTTCCTGTGAAAAAAGAAAACGAGACTGGATGTGTCAATGGGTGGGGGGAGTTCATTCTTAAGAACATAATAATGAGGGCTTAGACCTTTAAAATAACAAGGAATCTAGCAAAACATCCAAAAAGTGATTGAGGTCTAAACTTGGTCTCATATGCAGAATAAGTATACCCCAGATACATAACAATTTATAAAACATGAAGATAAGACTAATTCTTTAATGACAAGACAAGAAACCAGATAAAAGCAATAAGGAGAAGGGAGTTGAGGGAAATTGGAAGGGGAGATGAACCATGAGAGACTATGGACTCTGAAAAACAATCTGAGGGTTTTGAAGGGGCGGGGGGTGGGAGGTTGGGGGATCCAGGTGGTGGGTATTGGAGAGGGCACGGATTGCATGGAGCACTGGGTGTGGTGCAAAAATAATGAATACTATTACGCTGAAAAATAAAAATATTTTTAAAAAAGCAATAAGGAAAAGTACTGTAAAAGCAGTAAAGAAGCTGTGGATAATTTCTTCTCATAATCTAAAAACAAAACAAAACAAAAAACCCACAAAAAAACAAGAAAACAACAACAAAAAAATCCAAAACCCAGTATCTAGTTCAAACTACCTTAAAACCAGAAAGCACTTCTGAGGTATTAGTTTTAAATATCTCTTCAGGTTTGAGTATTAGATTTAAAACTCCTGAATTTCCTTGTCATTATTATATTAAATTTCAAGGTCAAAATCAAAGTGATAAACTGTTTCCTATATTCATTCTAAGTAGCTTCTTGTAAGAAGCAATGAGGACATTAAAATATAACTTAGAATCACATGAAACATCTAAGCACTTAATTTTATTTCAACCTCACCACATTGGTTTGCTATTTCAATGTCTAACTTACTCAAATAATGCTATTTTGATTAGAACTGAATAGGCACTTTTAAATGTCACGGTATTTGAAAGAAAAAATGGCCTCGCAATCATAATATACCATTGTGTTGTATAAATTGCAAATGTGTAATTTATGTTTGTTCCTCTACATCATATAAGGCAAATTGCCAAGGTTTGACATGAATAAATAAAATGTAAATGCTCTATGTAATCATCTATATTTATTTTTGATACCTACAAAGTTTGTATTGCTAGGTTTGCTTATTTTGGTCTTTATTTTTACTCTTTGACCTGCCCTTTCAGAAACAAAATGGTACTTTTCATTACCTCAAAATGTTTTAAGTGAAGCCAGGTTTAGAAATAAAATTTTTCATAAAAAAAAGTCAGCTTGCAAGAAAAAAGTACTTTGAGATGATTTAAATGCATTTTTTTTATCCAGCTTCCCAAAGGACCTGCTCATTATATGTTACTATTTTAGAATTGTGGAAGATAGCTTATATGAAGACCTGAGATCTTAAATTCCATCTTATTAATAAATTATATCTTTAAAATAATAGAGAATTCTAACTCTATTCTTTCTCCAAGGATTTGAAATCATATTCTTCTCAGTAATACATATTTCAAAAGAGTTAAAGTAAGGAAGTTGGTCTTTCTTTTCATCTCAATACCAGATCAATGAACATATTCAAAATCATTGGACTTATTTTTTTTTATCTTGTTTCTTATGACTCTCTCTTTGCAATTTTACTGCATTTCTAAAAGGAAACTACTAAACTGAACTCTGATAAATATGAATTCTTCATTTATAGATATATGTTAAGACGATATGTGATCAATTGGGCAATACCTATATAGATACCGACAGCTTATAACATAATCACTTACTTTTATAAACATAAGCTGATTCTCAAAAATATTCTGAAAACAATATTTTCAAGGGTTTTGGATTGAGTCTTCAGACTAGTATCCTTCTGCTATAAAATGTATATACTTGTGGTCTTTCAAAATACACATATACAAAAAAAACATCATTAGGTCAAGAGAAGAATTTTGGGAATGACCTCACATTCTGAAAATGTTTTATTTTGTGGTATGCACTCTTTTATATATCAGCCTTTGAGGAATTGTTGGAGAGGGGATAGCCTCTGCCTCTGTAAATCTGTGTATATTGGACTCCTGCAATCAATTCCTCGTTTTTCTACCCACCAGCAACAAACATTTTCTCTCTCCGAGACACTGTTTTTGATTTGTAAGCAGAGGCAATTAGTCTGGATCACTGGATGGCAAACTTTTTTTTTTTTTTAATAAGAACTAATTTAAGAAAAAAAATCCTTAAATTATATATTTTCACTTATGGGAACGGCCTTATTTTATTCCTTGGAGAAAATATAAATTCTCAAACAATTTTCTTCGTATATCAAAAGAGAACTTTCTATAAGACCTATCATTTTTTTATCCAATAAATAGCAGAGTATTTGAGAACAAAACACATATAGCTTTGTGATTTTTATCATTAAAGTTAACCAAGGATTAGTTGAACTACATGTGGTTCTGTGATTTGGAAATGTTCACCAGAATTGATTATAAAGGCATTTTCAGTTCAAAGTGTCAGTAGTACTTGATTTTACAGAGCAAAATTTTCTTGTTTCCAACAACTACAATTTGGAATTTGCATTGACATAAAAATTTATATTTGTCAATCATTTCTATAATCCATTAAAAAAGTGTGCGCAGCTGAACTGCTGAGAAAATTTACTCACATGTGAAATTGAAGTTTGGGAGTGCATTTATGACACTTGAATTATTAATGCCATCATTTGTTTCTTTTTCAAAATTACCTCTGAGGACCAAAGTTTAGCCACAGCAAATCTAAACTGAGTTTTATAGCTATTTGTCACTAATTATAAGTCTTTGAGTGAAAACATGTTAAAATACATGTATTTAATATTCAAATGTGGACATGAGAGTTTTCATGAAAATCAAAAACCTTGCTTATGACTCGGCATTCACAGACCTAATACTCACATCTTGCCTTCATGGAATGAAGTAGCAAGCAGATTTCTAACAAAAAGTGTCCATTCTATAGGAGTCCCTCTTTATTTCCCTCAGACTCTGAAGCCTCATTAGGAACTTTTTTTTCCACTTTATTCTCCCTAGTTAGTATAAGTAAACCTGTTAAAAGGAAACATCTAAAGGCTGAGAAAAATGTTCTTATCCCCTCTGCGAGCTTGGAATCTGCTAGTACCAGTGAGGATGATAAAAGAAGAACGCCAGAAGTTTAGAGCAAAGAAAAATGGAGGATTGTTGTTTTGTTTTGTTTGCTATGAAGTTGGAAAAGAAGTTGGCCTTGGATTCAGAATTATGTAACCTGTGCTCAGCTAATAGTACTTTTGCACTATTTAGTTGTTTGTGATTACTGTTAGGCTGCCTTTTCCTATACTGATGGGTAACATGAGAAAAGTAAATAATTACCAAAACAATCTCAGCTTCCAAAGGTTCTCTCACTTTTGATATTGTCACTGGGGGTGAAGCTGCAATCTGTGCCCTCCTTTTGGCCTTCTGTGTCTGAAGATTGGTAAAGTAGTTGACAGCCGCAAACTCAATAAGAGCTGAGAAGACGAAAGCAAAGCAAACAGCTATGAACCAATCCATGGCGGTTGCATACGACACTTTTGGCAAGGAGTGCCGAGCACTGATGCTTAATGTGGTCATGGTTAAAACAGTGGTGATCCCTACAGTGAAAAAAAAAAAAAAAAAAAGAAAGAAAGAAAAAAAGAAAAAAAAAGAAATGCAGTATTAGCATTTGGAATCCAAAAGCAACATCAAATGAGAATGTGTCAGTGGATTAAACACTCCAAATGTAATTTTTGATCTTGTTTTATAATTGTTCACAATTATTATATAGGTGTTACCATTTTTGAATTCTTCAATACCTAGTGGAGTGGCATATATACACTGTAGCTGCTCAAAAAATATTTTCTGATTCGATTTAGTTTAACTATTGTAAAATTTAACTTGTGAATAATTCTAGTTGTATACTTCTTAAGCAAATTTATAGCAAATAATCACTTAAGTACTAAAAACTTGAATTCTTGGTCAATTTGAATAGCTGATAATGTCTATCAACATATTTAAGAAGTCTATCTGGTATAAATAGTAAACATAAAATTAGGTTCCTCAGAATTTTTTGAAATTTCTAGCTTAGTTTTAAGGTAAAATATTTACTCATGAGAAAATAATTTCATCACTCCATCACCAGCAGTTTTATGTCTTGTATAATAGTTGGGAAATACACATAATTTAAAGATGATCAACATCATTATATAGATATTCTTTTATAATTTGCAGAAACAGATCTATTTTAATATAGGAAATTAAAAAGTAAAAATTCAATTGAGATTTTAGTTCAACTCAGATCTTCCCTATAAACCTCTCTAAATGTATAATCATGAAAACTCAGAAAAAATTGGCTTTTGTTATTGATGATATTTTCCGTTACAGCTTTTTCTCAAAACTAATAGTGATTCCACATATCATAAATAGTGAACTCAATAGGTTGAAACATGGGAAATTGGTTATATTTAACTATTTTGAGATCTAGAAAAACAACAGTTTATTATGATTCAAACTATTAAAGCAAGATATAATTTATAATAGATATAATTTATGTATTAAGTTTCAATAGCCTTTCTTTTCATGAATTTACATGTCACTTTTACTTTTCTGCTTTTCCTTAGTTATGAAAAAGCAAATTGAGATTAAAAAAAAAAAAACACTCCTAAATAGGGCACAAGAAAGGCACAGGAATCCAGCCAGAATTCTTGCCAAGACAAAGTTTTTCGTGGATTCACCACATAGCTTGGGATAACATAAAGGTCATTTAATATCATACATATGCCTGAATGAGACTGGAGTCTGTTCCCTTTGTGAATCGAAAAAGTGCACTAGTGTGAATATTCCCCTAAACTACACAAGCAGTAAGAGCCAGATGAGTGGAAGTATAGCCAAAGTGGGAAGCATACCAAATACGGTTCTGGCCGGGACAGACTCCTTATTAATCCAGAAGGACACCTGGGAAAGAATGACCGTCATAATGCAAGGAGTGTATATCTGTATCATGAAGTAGCCCATCTTCCTTTGCAAGTGGAAATAAACTGTCATTATTACGTATTCACCTGTTGGAAAACATGTATATCAGTATTATTGCTTTTGACAGGGTGCAGAAAGAATGCAGCTGGAAATAAATCTTGCAGATCTTTAACATGGGCTGGAAGAAAACAAGTAAAGTCATATTTCTCTGTATGACAAAGATACTTGATCAAGCAGATGATAGATACATCAGCTCATTGTTTTAGGTCGGGTTCTTTGTGTCATATGCATAGAAAATTACTTATTCCAAGGTTACATAAATCTTTTTATGCACATGGTTGCAAAATCAATTTTAAAGAAGGCTACTCATCACTTCAAAACAGCAAATATAGCCAAGGATAGCTAATGCAGAGAAGAAAGAAATAGATATTTTGAAAATGTGTATGAGAGTCACCTTGCTGGGTTACATTCATGAATTGGTCTAATTCTTACCTGTGTTAGATTTAATTGTCTCACTAGATACTGTTTGTCCAATCAGATCGTACTGGAGGAGACTTGAAGATTCTTCTGGGACTTCTACAGAGTAAAGTGGTCCTTTTTTCCAAGTATATATGATTTCACTTTTGGGGTAAGCATCTAAATTTTTAAAACCAATTAAACATAACAGTGAATCTGACTAGTTTTTTTTTTTTTCAGGGCAAATTTTGTCCATACAAAAAGGAACTACAAATGTAAATTTTCTTTAATTTTTTTTTTAATCTGGGTGACTAAAACCTCTGACTATTTATAAGATTGACAAACATGATTAAGTAAGTATATTTCTGGAATAACAATGAGAATATCATAGTAATATTTCTCTTTTGCTTTTTGGTCTTTGGCTACAATCAAATAATCATACACACACACACACACACACACATACACACACGTATTTTTAAAAGACTGCTGCCTTTATTTATTTATTTAGATTTATTTATTTCAGAGAAAGGGGTAGAGGAGAGAAGCAGAGGAAGAGGGAGACAAGTAGACTCTCCAATGAGTGTGGGAAGTCCTGAGGTGGGGCTTAATCCCAGGACCCTGAGATCATAACCTGAGCTGAAATCCAGAGTTAGACCATTAACCGACTAAGCCACTCACGTGTCCCAGTAATTATATTTTGAATGCATAACTTACAACTCCCAAACTTGAGTGGACAAGCATGCCCATCCATAGGAAAGTTAACCAGCCTCATGGGACAGTCAGCATTGATGGTAAGCCTAGGGACATTAAAATAAATGGTTCCATGTTAGTATGTGGACAAATCATTTGGATTAGAAATAGTTAAATTGCAGAAACCTCACCTCATGGTATATAGAATGGTTCCATTCTGCATTATTCTGAAGAGTTTATTAGGGGTTGTCATATTGTGTGCAATTGATTTTTTGCCATTCCTGAAAAAAGTGTCAGGTGTCCAGATTTTACTGACCATCAAGTTATTCAAACTCAGAATCTCAGTTGGCCCCCCAAACTTCAACCTCTCATCAGTCCAAGTCTGGCGGAAGAAAACGTCCATCGTATACTCCTAAGAGAAAATAAGATATTCATGCAAGCTGGGGAGATAATTTATTAAGAATAGTTTATTCACTAGCTTATATATCTAATTCTAAAATTTAGGAAATAAAACAACTTTTGTGATAATAGCTTCAGACTATCAGAGAACCTGTGACTTCAGTAATTATTATTTTTCTCAAACTCAAAAGTTTGCAATATTATTATAAAAGATAGCACTGTGTTTTGCCAAACTCCCTCCTCCACCTTAACCTTCTTCAACATTCTTCGTCTTTTCTATCAGTCATCCACCTCTCCATCTATTGACCTATCAAATTCCCCTCCACTAATTTAGAAGAAAAATATGAAAAGATTTACAGTCTAGGTTTTGTGCTGGCCTTCCTACCATCACAGTCTAGCACACCCTTCAGTGCCTTTTTCATTTTCAAAGGTGTCTCCAAACACCTTAGTACCATTTACCAAACTTCCAAGGATGGGTAAACTTTGCTTGATAAGTGTACTCTGGCTGCACATCCCAATAATTTTATATTGTTCTTGGAGAATATAAAAGCAAATATTACCATGATTACTCAGAGCATCATTTAAGTATGCATAATTGAAATTTTGAGTTTTAATTCATGGCTTTTACGAAATAACATTAGAAATATTAAGAATTATGGTAAGAGCCATTGCAAAAGTCAATGATAAATAACAGCTTGTAAGTATATAAAAATATTGCCAATAATTGCTTTGCCTACTTTATGTGTTCCTGTATGAGACCTATTACTACAAGTTGTGATTAGATTTTTAAAATATAATTTGACACACAGTATACCCATATAATAATGACCCAGGCTTTAATAAGTCTCTACTGTACAAATATACTTAAAAAATGAGACACATACATAAAATGAAGTGTCAAGTGTTCCCCAGACTTCAATAATATAGTATAGTATGGTTGTGGTTATTTATACTTGGGGTGAGTCAGTACTCAATGAAAAATATGATAGTAAAACAATTGAGGATTCTGGATAATGCTGACTCTCCTTTCTTTCAAGTCTTAAGACATTTTTCTCTTAAATAAAGTCCTTCCTGGGGCACCTGGGTGGCTTAGTGGGTTAAGCTTCTGCCTTCGGCTCAGGTCAAGATCTCAGGGTTCTGGGATCAAGCCCCACACCAGGCTTCTGCTCAGCAGGGAGCCTGCTTCTCCCTCTCTCTCTGCCTGCCTCTCTGCCTACTTGTGATCTCTGTCTGTCAAATAAATAAATAAAAATCTTAAAAAAAAAAATAGTCCTTCTCCCTCTCCTTCACTTCCTCGTTTTCTTTCTTACTTTTTTCCCTCCCTTCTCCTTTTATTTCTTCTGGTACTTCCTTTTATCCTCCTCTTGCCTCTTTCTTTTCTTGTCAACTCAAAGATCAGAAGATAAAAAAGTCTCCAATAACTATTTATCCAGAGCTACACTTCCCTAATAAACTTTAATGATTCAGTTATTTAAAGAGTTATGTGCATTTAGATTTTAGTATTTATATTTTACTTTTAGGGGGAAATGGTAACTGAAAACTGTGGAAAAAATATCATGATGCACTTTGTTCTAGAAGACTAGTTCAGATTTTCATTGCCACTTACTATAAATAATCTCTTGCGAATCCTACAGCCATCTGTACCTGGAACAGAGTTCCCAGAACACCTACTGGTCCATTTGCAACACAAAAGGTACAAAGCACTAGCTTTTCCAAATGATGCCCTTCACTGTTTTAATAAAATATACTGAAAATGATGTGCTACAGAAAACAGCCATATTTTAAGTTTCATGGATATTCTGAATATACTCTTACATGATATATCATCTTTGTTGATTTTTCTTTTTTTCTATTCTAAAAATTTACCAAGACTATATAAAGATGGGGAAACCTTATCTTTGTAGAAAATAATGGGTGCATGATACATGGCTAGAAGAGAGAATAGAATCTTAGAAAGTCCCACAGGTTAAAGTGTTCAAGCGGAGCCCTTAGTGAAATGTCAAGGCAATTAAGCCAGTAATCTGTTCTAATGACCATACCCTCCCGGCATGAACACACATATTGCATTAGGACTATGGAGCCCAGCTTGGTAACAATGTCCAAGATCATTAGTTCTGGGACTCTGCCCTCCCGCCAATAAGTAAAGTTACCCTCCTCACTCAGAGCTTACTCACCATCTCCACATCGGACACGGGCCCAAAACTGGTCACATAAATGTCTGTTTTGACTTCAGTGACAGCACCTGAAATTAGCCCAGAAGCATGGGGGCAAATATCACCAGTGATTTTAAGGACACTGAACTTAATGACCCTACCACAAAGTCCCTTCTCATGGTTAGAACCTGCAATCCATCCTAAAGGAATTCACTAGCAGAAGCCCTTGGGTTTTTCAACTATGAAAACTCAAACCAGTTGCATTATTTTGAAATTTTTCTGGTCAATTTGAAAAATTTAAGGAATGGAAGATAAGTAAGTTAGTGTTCTCATAATAATTATAACAATAACTAACACACCTTGGTAATTTTTTTGGGGGGGAACAAATGCTTAGAAAAGTGCTCTAGATGGAGAATCTCATTCTACACTCACGCAACTCTACGAGGCAAACACTATTCATACACCCACACTACAGCTGAGGAAGCTGAGGCTTAGAGAGTTCAAATAACATGCATAGAAGGTCACAAACAGAGGAAGGGACAGAGACTGGATGGAACATGTGGCCTCTCCCAGTACTCCTGCCCCTTACCAATCTGCAATCCTTATGAAGTCTCTGGGTCTTAGACAAAGGGAAGGGGGAAAGGAGAATATAGACATTTGGTTTAGTAAGGATGCTGCCTCTCACCTCCAAATCCTGGACGTAGCCGATTGTCATAGCCCTCAAGCAAGTTGTCCAGGATCCGACTGATGTTTCTGGAGTAGAAGTTTCCTTCATCTTCAAGTGTCCCTAGGTTATTTTCTACCCTGTGAGCAAACAGTCCATGATCCTCACTCCCGGGCTTAGAGAGAATAGGCTGTTCAATCTACTCATGTACCCCACCACAAATACATGCCACACCACCCAGGCTTCTTCCATGATTTGGTATAGAAGTCACCCAGTGGGTGTGTGCTCTTGTTTTCCTCTGCACTAAAATGAAAAATCAGAAAAAATCTTACTCACCATAGAAGAATGTAGAGCCAGGGCAGAGGTGATGCCATCCTGCAGTGCTCAGCAATGCCTAGTTCACCCTCCTCCTGTGCTCTCCTTCCTCTTAACAAGTCCCCCCCACCCTGACTTTGCCAATCAACTAAAGTAACCTTCCAGACCCCTCATATCTCTTTTCCCTATTTGCCTTCAGCCAGCAATCCAGAGATGAAGAGGTTGCCCGCAAAACTTGTTCTCTCTTCTGCCTTTTCACGTGGAACAAGGTGGCTTGTGGTCTTAGACTACATCCTGATGGACACTCAGCGTCTTCTGGTAGACTTACTTGGGAAAGGAGAGTCTGAAGGGACAGTGTATGGTTGGAGAGCAGTGACAATAATCGAATAAGGCATTAGGGGAGATTAGAAGGAAGAAATCCACTGCTAGTTTTGGCATGGAATTAGCAGGGCCCTGTGAGGAAATCTGGAAAGCAGTGGCATCTTGCTGATTGAGATTATGTTCCAATGGGCTCAGCATTTATTATTTCTGTGGTTCACGGAAGGATTCCTACACAGCTCTTACTGCTTAAAAAGTCCAACAATACTGAGATCCTTTTGAGTTCTCTTTCTGATTTCATCAGCTTTATTATATCAGAAACACCTTTCCTCTGCATTTAAAAATTGTCCCTCATTATTCTTTGAAAAGCATTTATAATATGCTAGAACAACACTTGACTGTCTTACTATTGGGTTAGTGTATTTTGTTCAAGTACCTTGTTGATCCTTCTTAAGATAGGACAGCTCAAGCTAAGCCATAAATGGGTCCTACCACTATCTTTAGAGAATTCATCAGTTTCATGGATGTCCGGAAATAGCTGATTAAAGTTCTCCCTGTAGAAATACTGTAAGAATAAAGCATCTCTGCACATGCTTATTGATGATTTGCTGGCACTATTTCACTAGGCTTGTCACAGGTCAAAAGCGAAATGTTTGAACCTAGGAAATAGCATTCTCTGACGAGTCTGGTAGATGGAAGTTGAAGAAAAAGAAGTCACTTTAAGCCTTAAAATTGTAATCTTTAAATAAATGATTTAAAATGAGAATAAAGAAAAGCATTGTGAATCTCTGTATATATATATTTAATTATATAGAATTAAATTAATAATATATATTAAATATTATATATATAAATAACATATTTAGAACATCAGGAACATAAGAAAAAGAACCAAATATCTCACATGACCATCATTCTGCCAGATCTACACAATATTTATCCAGTTCACAGTCTGTATCACCAGAATCTAAATTCTACAAAGATAATCGTTACTATTTCAGACATATAGCAGTCTTAAGAGTCATTTCTGAAGACATGACATAAATTATTTGAGGAACATTTCAATAAATTAGCTCTGACTAAAAAGAAACAATAGAAAAGGGTAAGACTGAAAGATTTCTGTGAAGCAGTTTTTTTTTTTTAAGATTACAGAATCTCACTGTTACATGGAATTTTTTTGTTATTCATCAAATATCAATATCCCCCAGTATTCTTGATAAGTGTTATTCAGCATCTGTTTTCTTAGATTGTTTTACTTGTGCTAAGCTGAAACCTGTGCCCTGGTCCTAGCTCTCACCTTTGAAACCATACACAATAATTTGTCAGGGAAAGACCACATGGCAGCCATCAAAACAAGATGTACATATACACTCAAATTCAAGTTAACATTCCTAAAATCTTCTCTTGTTCATTATAGGACCTGGTTTCCATATCTCTTCTTATTCTTTTCACACTAAACTGACTGTAATTGATGACCACAACACATTTTCAACTCCCATTGATTGTACAGTTATAATCTAAACCTTAACTGTGTGGTATATATGATGCTATGAAATAATTCTCTGTTCATTTTTGTTACAACTTACTATTTTCATTCAAGCATGGGACTCTGTATTGAGCTCTGTAGGCTTGCATGATTTTTTTCTATCAATATGTTTATCATCCATCTCTGATTTCTATCATCAGAGAGAAAACTTAATAAGGTGTTTAAGACTGGATTTTTTTCCTATGGCCAAAAAAAAAAAATGATCATGGGTGAGTTGTACCAATATACTTACTCTTAGAGAATGGATATGTTTTTCTCATTAAATTTGTTTATTTAAAAGAGACAAATAATAGTTAAGTCACATTTGTCTCTAAAGAGAATATTCACTCCTTGTACCATCACCAACAACAAGGTTTGTGTGTATAAAATAACTTATAAAGACTCAGGGATGTTTAGAGAAAATTATTGCACAGAAAAAGGAAACTTGGCACCAAACACTAAGTAGTACTTTCCATGATATAAAAGAGCCATTAGTTTTCCCATGTGTAGAAGGGGCTTGAACCAAAGGATTCTAGTATTTATGTAAGTGCTTCCTACCCAGTAAGAACTTGAAACATTTTTCCCTGTATGCCTTAGAAACTGTTATGGAGAGCAAGTCAGTCTAAAAATAATTAATGCAAGTTAAGACAGTATCAGTGAGAATTAACTTAGTATTAATAATAACTACCAAATATTTAACATTTGCCATAGGCCTAGAATTATGTTAAGAACCCATACACTCCCACTTATTCACTGCTAATACAAAAATCTATGAGTTGTCTATAATTGAGTCCATTTTGTAAATCAGCAAGTATGTAACTTGCCTAATCTCACAGCTAAAAAATGGCAGAATCAGAATTCAAAAGTGGGTATAAGCTAAGGCCACTGGACTGAATGCAGTGAAAAATAAGTTTCCATTGTATAAAAGAAATAATTTCTACCTGTGGTATTTATTCAAAGATGGAATGAGTACCGTAAAAGAAAACGAGTTACCTGTTAACAGAATATTCAAGTATAGCATAGAACACCACATGTAGATTTAATGGATGTTTGTTTCAGGAGGAAATGACATAATCCCTAAGAATATTCAGTAGGAGGCTGGGGCTATTTGGGGTCATTGTAAGGAAGAGTTGTTTGGTAGAGACCTCGAGTGAATATTTGGATTCAAAGATTCTATGAGGGAGTTTCTCTGAAGTGATGTGAGATGAGGGACTTAAAGGGTTTACTAGGAGGTACACTGGAGGAGAAAAATGGAGAGATACTACTAGGCTGTACTAAAAGAAGAAGAAAAAGTCATAGAATATATAATAATAATATTTGTTGAACACTTACTATATGTCAATCATGTACATTGATATTATCTCTAATCTGTGAAACTGTCTTACAAGGTAGCAATTTTCATCTTTATTTTACAAAGGATAAAATAAGGCTCACAAAAGATAAGTGTATCTATCCTAATATTCCAGAGCTAGTTATTATCTTGAATTCCTAGTATACTTTCATACTTGATGCTTTACATATGATAACTCTGACTGTTTTCTAAAGTTGGGACTGTTAAACCCTCTGGACCAACAATATTTTTTATATTGTTAAGGGATACCTGACCTCTCTGTGGACACTGTAGAAAATTCCCATGCAATACTGTTTGGGGATCCAATGCAATAAGAATAAAATTGCTCTGGGAGACAAAGGACAATAAAGAGAAAGTCCTCTGGTCACCAGCTTTAAATTGTTCTGGCTTGGTTACCAATAGAATGTTGAACACATTATATGGCATGGACATATAGGCAGGCAATATCAATTTCAAATCTTAAAACACAAATATTGAGGGAACAATAGTCATGTCCGAAAGATCACAGGTCTATGAATTCATGATTTATGCCTGTTCAACCAGTATCACTTCAATTTAATGTTTGTTTATTAAGTGCTTGGTGACAAACACTTGATGCTGAGGATATAGAAATTTAAAAAAATAATGCTTATCCTCAGGAAACTCATATTCTAGATATTAATATTAACATAATAGAACTGATAAGATACTGATTGCTAAATACATATGGTTAATTATTAGCCATGTGCAATGGGAACAGAGCGAAAAGTATCTGTGTGTGGGGGAGGGTGGTCAGTGATTATTTCATGAAAAGCACAACATTTGGACTGAGCTTGAGACATTGAATAAACTTTGAGCAGATTAGAAAAGGCCATTCCAGGCTGCTTTATGAACTCAGAGGTGTGGCAATTCATGGTATGTTTATAAACAGCAAATAAGTCTGAGAAACTAGAAAATAAGAAACAAAGGATATAATGGATAAAAAAGACTGGAAGATAAACATGGTCCAATAGAGAGAGATATCATGCTTCTCACTGGAGGATTTGAAAAATGTCATGGCCGTATGTAGCAGACTATGATGGAGTTGTCTAAGGAATTCATAACAGCACTTCTTCTCTGAGAATTGCCTTACTATTTTATAGGGGTAGGGACTTAATTTGTTATGGTTGTGCTACTTGATCCTGTGTCAAGCCTCTGTTGATTATACCACTTTGCTATCAGCTAACTTGGTTTCATCAGCAGGCAAGTAACTCAGGCAAATTATTTTTTACCTCTAGGTATCATCTTCATCACCTATAAAATGAAATTACAGGGTCTTGGTGAGGTTTAAATTAAAAATTCACTAAAGCCTTTATCACAGGAAATTGCCTATAGTAAACAAGAAGCAAAACCACCCATCTACATCACTACAAATATCATCACCCATAATCAACATTGTTGTTATCATTTGGGGCCAAACCATTTTTTTCCCCTCTAACATTTAGAAATGAAGTAAAAAAAAAAAAAAATAGAGATTGGTCTATGTAATTTACTAAGGCTGCCAGTGTTAGAGGAAGGCATATTTGGCCAAATTCATGCTAAATCAGAGAAATAGCTATAGACAGAGAGGAACAAGAAATGCAGTGGTCCTGCAGAAAAAAAAACAGAGACAATCACTGCAGAGACAAATCACTGCAACCCCAAAATCCTGAGAGAGCAACTGCCTGGAATTCTGATGGCCTCCCTGATTCCATTGCTTCATAATCTAGATGTCATTTCTATCTTGAGTTCCTTTTTATAACTTATTTTTATTTTTATTTATTTATTTTTGCTCCAGGTAAGGGGGTTACTGTCGCTGTCTCCTAAGGTGTCTTTTAGAGCTCAGAAGACTATATCCCAAACTTGAAAGCAAAATTTCAGATGGTGATATGACAGTATGACACCTGGATGGACCATGTGCATGACCCACTGGAGAGCAAACCTAGACAAAATGGAATCATGAGTGTGCTTCCTGGGCCTTCTGGAAGGGAAGGTGCTAACTGGCAAATACATAATGATCTTGCTGCTTATTCAATCTCTCACACCTCCATGGAGCAGAGTAAGCATTTTAGTAAACTGCATGAACTCTTTCAGGCCACTAGGGGACTACTGAACATAGTCTTCTGGCTGTGCTACCCATGCCCCAGAATCTGTTTGCCTATTTATCAGGTGCTTGGAATATAGGAAGAGGACAGAATTTTGGGTTCAGGCCCAGTGATGAGCTCTTGGGAAATGTTATAGAAGAACAAGCAAGAATGGAAGTCTTTTAACATGGATTCTGTTGGACTTGGATAAAATGTAAATTCCAAACCTACCACCATGTAAAGGGATATTCTCAAAGCAAGTGATAAAAATAAACATTTGAAAGTGCCATGGAAAGGTCAGAGGTCTTCATGGGAATAATTTTGTCCTTCATGTTGTTATATTAAATGACTTTATGTTTCTTCTTAGAATAAAATATAAGCAGATTACTATTTATATATGAGTGATTTAATCTGAGAGGAAAAATAAATGATGGGGTGGGGAGGTTCTTCTGAGAAGAGGCTAAGGGTTTTGATGCACAGTTTGGAGCTAATGACTCAGCAGTGACTGAATGATGCTGTACACACACACATGCACACACACAGTGCTGGCAAATGCTCTTTTACAAACCCTGACCATCAAAGAAACAAATTATTTTAAAAGAGACTTTTAGCGGGCTTTGGAGAGGTGTGCTAGAAGTAGAGTATCTAATATGTCAGAATGAAAAGAGCTATATAGTTCTGTGAGCTTGCTGTGAACATATTGTTATTGCTACCTGTTTTGTTATTATGGCACTATATCAGTAAGGAGTGTGTTAGATGTAAAAACAGAAAACCCAACTTGCAGTAGTGTAAACAAAAGTAGAGAAAAGGTTGGAGGTAGGCAGCTCCTGGCTTTGGCAGCTAAGTAATGCCAGAGAAGACTAGGCTGCATTTCATATTGCTTTCTTGCATGGCTGCAATATGGCTACCTTAGTTTCAGTCATCTGATCTGCATTTAACAGGAAAAATAAAGAATAGGGTCATGTGACCCTGTCTAGCTACAGAGGAAGTTGAGAAACTTACAAGATACTCTTTGCTTTCTGATTTAGGAAGTGAATAAATACAGATAAATATTCAGATGAATCCTACAAAAAACTTTTGGCACTGCTGTAGAAATTTGGAAAACTGAACTGATTACAATAGCAAGAAATATTCTTTTTTAGTTTTGTCATCCTTTATAACATAGATGGCCAATAGAGTTGAGGATTAAGACTGGAAGTTAAATGGGCCATCTGTCACAGGCAGGGATCTGCCTCTGGGTGAATTAATTACAGCAAGATACCCCTTACTTTGGTATGACGGCTTAGGGAGCAGAGTGCAGGCTACATTTCTGTTGCCACTGGCACACTCAGCTTTTGGGCCAGGCACGATCTTCACAAATATGTGCAGAAACTCATGAGAGGCTTGGGAGAATTTTGAAAAATCCTTTCTCAATATTTTTCTTAATATCTTTCCCAATAATTTCAAGATATTCTGCTGAATTCCATTGTTATCTAATATCGATAATACAGTCATGGTCCAAAAGACTAATAGAATGAGAGACCTAACATTCAATTAAATCACTTAGACCATTAAAGGCCTAAATTGTTGAAGCCCATTCGTTTAGCTCCTACCAGAATAGGAACTGGGTTTCTGGATTGCATTTCTACATTATAAACTGATATATATTTTTAAGTTTCCTACAGGAAAGAATCGAAAGATGTTATACCTGTTATATCAATTAGTATCCATTATATTAAGTCCCATCTGGAAGATTTCTTATAATGTTAAGTAATAGGAAAATATTTGTCTTGATGAGAAACTAAAATAATTATTCTTATTTCCAAAACTGTATAAACAAGCATGTTTCTTCTTTTGACCTTGCTGCTTGGATACTCGAAGTCAGAACTGAATGAGAGCTGACTTTTGGTTGTGTTAATCTTCTTTTATTCTTGGACCTGTTTTTCTATTTCTATTCTGTACTTTGCATTTGTTGGTTTTTTATGAGAGGCTCCTCAAAACTTCTAGGGAAAAAGAATATAAATAAACACTAGTAAGTGAAACAGTTATTGGTGATTTTGGGGAGGACTACTAATTCATCTGGATCAATTATATCCTATTATCTATTTATTATCTGGTATAGTGTTTGAAATAAAATCAAGTATTAAATAAAATACTGAATAAAAAGACATTAACCATGAGAGGACAATTGGAACCAGAAGATTCATCAAAATCAGACACAGAACTGGATATAATATATTTTATAGCAAAGAGGTAGTTACTTTGAAGCTCCTGCCAATTTATATTCTGAAACATTAGCAAAATGTCATATATCTTCTTTTTTTTTAGGTAAGAAGGAAATACTGTTTTATTTATGTGATAAAAAAAATTACCCTTTTTTTCTTTAGATCCTTTTTTCTTTAGGTTCGCTGAAAAATTAGTAGGAAAGTACTGAGATTTCCCATATACCCTCTACTCCCACACATGCATAGTGTGCCTCATTATCAACATGTCCTACATTTGTTTTTTATGGTACATTTGTTACAATTGGTGAACCTACACTGGCACATCGTTATCACCCAAAGTCCATAGTTTACATTTTATTCACTCTTGGTGGTATACATTCTGTGGGTTTGGACAAATGTAGAATGACATGTATCCATCATTATTGTACCTTACAGAGTATTTTCACAGCCCTGAAAAATCCTCTGTGTTCAACGTAGTCAACCTTTTCTCAGCCCAACCTGTGGAAACCACTGATCTTTTTACTGTGTACATAGTTTTGGCTTCTCCAGAATGTCCAATGGCTGGAATTATATAATATCTAGACTTTCAGATTGGCTTCTTTCACTTAGCAATATGCATGCAAGTGTCCACACCTTCTTGTGACTTGAAACCTTATTTCTTTCCAGCATCAGGTAATAGTCCATCATTTGGATATATCACAGAGTATTTATCCATTTACCTACCGAAGGACATCTTGTTGCTTCCAAATCTGGGGAAATGTGAATAAAGCTGCTATAAACACCTGTGTGCAGGTTTTTGTGTCAACATAAGGTTTATAAGAAATCACCAAACTGTTTTCCAAAATGGCTGTATTATTCTGAATTCTCACCAGCAATAAATGAGTTTCTGTTGCTCCACATTCTCACTAGGCTTTGGTGTTCTCAGTGTTCTGGATTTGGGCCATTCTTCTAAGTGTAATGGTATCAAATGTTTTAATTTTATTTCCCTAATGACATATGATGTGGAGCATCCTTTCGTATGCTTATTTTCCATCTGTGTAATATTTGTTATATCTGATGATGTGTCTGTTAAAGTTTTTTGCCCACTTGTTAATCAAGTTATTTATTTATTTGACAGAGAGAGATAGCAAGAGAAGGAACACAAACACGGGGGAACTGGAGAGGGAGAAGCAGGCTCCTCCACAAGCAGGGAGCCTGATGCTGGGCTTTGATCCCAGGATGCTAGGATCACCATCTGAGCCAAAGGCAGCTGCTTAATGACTGAGCCACCCAGACACCCCTATTGGAGTAGTAGACCTTCAGTAACATAGATACAAATATTTCTACCCCTCCCCAGAACTTGAGACACATGTATAAGACTATCTCAGCTTCAGAACTCACATGGATTTGTCCAGGTCCATTGTAGAGATTGCAAATTTCCAGTCAGATCTCTTCCTTACCACAGGTGGTAATCCCAAAGCACTCCCTAAAAACTGCCCAAAGGCTATCCTTTGTTGTATAATTTGTTCAGGGAATGAAGCTTGTGACTCAAAGCAGATTTCATTGGCAAACTGCCAGTTTCTAGCCTCTTGCACAAACTTCTCTCTCTGTATATGTTTTTATATCTTATATTTCTAGGTGGTAAACTACCTGTTCTTGAAAAGATCTGTGGGTATGCCACAAGGAATTAGATCATATATGCAAATTTTAAAATGACCCTAAAGACTGTTTTGAAAGACTCTATTATGGAAATATATACACTATGTAGTTTTTTTTCAAAATTTCAACAAGCATTTAGATCTAGTGTGTACTAGACCTTACACGTGATTCCAGACATTCAAAGAAAAAGGCTGGGAACTGTCATCATGAAGCTCATTACGCACATTTTGGCTTCTCTTTTTAACCACTATGCCAATATTTCTTTTGATTTTCATGTATTTGAAATGCTGTGGTTAAAATATTCCTTTTTTTTTTTTTTTTGTATTTAGTGGCAAACAGTCAGTGGCAGTTATATGCCAAATACTGAAATGGTTTTTAAGGAGGTAACAACAAGATAAGCAAGGCACTGAATTTGTTCAAGGAGGAACATGACAGTATGCAATGACTATGTTGCAAACAGGCTATGAACAGGGATATGTGGAGGGGCAAGAGTCAGTGGACATTTAGATTAGAGAGACTTGAAAGCTCAATTTTATTCCACTTATTAAGGATATCTGTTTTTCGATTTAATCATCTATTATAGACCCCTCTTATTCCATATTTGCTTGGAAAATATTTTGAAATCTTAATTTGTGATTTATTTCTTCCCTTTCAGTTTACCTATATCCCCACCCCCCCTTTAAGCAGTTGGCAAATTTTGTCCTTTTTCACTTTAGGAGTTTGTGGCAGTGCAGAAAACAATGAATATACTTTAGTTCCTAAATTTTGTGTCCAGAAAACCCTATAGTGGTAGACATGCACAAGTTATTTTGAAAAAGCATGAAAAAGGTTAGATTTCATTCAGATTATGAGTAGATTCCCCCGGGCTAGGGGAGTAGAGAAACATGGGCATATTCTTTTGGGAAAAATAGGATTGCTGGGCTATGCTTCCCAGCTACAACAAGGCAAGGAACCAGGGTAGAAATGGTGGCATTGTAGATTAGCTAAATGGGACTACAAGCAGATGTTTTTCCCCCAGGAATAACTCAATAGCCATGGAGAACCACTAGATTTCTCAGGGCCATGCCAGTAGGGACAATGAAGCTTCACTGTCAACTCGGGGAACTGATGTTTGAGAGCAGGTACCCTGTCCTCTGTCCACGTCTTGGCACTGAATAAAATCTTATTGCTGTAGCATCAGGAGGGAAGAGGTTTCATTTTTTGCATACCAGAATTTGTCAACAGGAATTTATGTTATGTCTACAACAAATGTATAATACTATGGTCTCCTATTAATTATTTGACTTTTGTTCAAATACTGCTTCTTTCACTGTTATAATCCTTCTTTATGACTCTGTGGGGGGGTCAGATGAGAAAAGGATTTATGGAGAAAATAGGAGCTGGATCAGAGAAATAAAAGCAATAAACTAGTTTTCTTCTCAAAAATCATTTTTTTGCTTCAGTCTTTAACTGCAAAATGATATTTCATATGCAGTGGTCGTGGGAGGATAACTAGTAATTCATAGACTTGACGCCTAGCTTTCATTCATTATCTGGTCTTTTCTGCTGAGGCATATCCCTCAGAGATTTCTGAATTTATAATCCAAGGAATGGATCTATTATAACGAATATTGCTTGCTAATCTTTTTACCTTACAACTTAAGGTAAGGTTGCAACTTAAAATGTAAATTTCACCACTAAATCTACCTTTTCCCAATTTCCTCCCCCCCAAAAATGGTTTTGACTTTTCAGTTATATATTCTTATAGCACATAGCACTTCTATTGTGCACTTATCATAACAGTACTTAAATTTATTTTATATAATTCTTTGGCAAAGGATCTCCCTTCTCCCACTTACAATGTAAACTGTTGTTTAAAAAGTTATTTCTAGGGGGAGGAGCAAGATGGCAGAAGAGTAGGAGACCTAAATATCATCCAGTCCAGGGAGTTCAGATAGATAGTTAACACATGATTCTGAACACCTACAAACTCAATAGGAGATCAAAGAGAAGAAGAGCAGCAATTCTAGGAACAGAAAATCAACCACTTTCTGGAAGGTAGGACCTGTGGAGAAGTGAATCTGAGGTGATATATGGGAAGAGAGACCTCAGGGGGAGGAACATCACCCGAAGCTGTAGAGCAGCAGAGCACAAAATCATAACTTTCAGAAGTCTGCACCACGAGGGACATCACTCCAGAGGCTAAGCAGGGGTGGAGCCCTCACAGGGAGAGTGTGGCTCAGGACCCAAGGGGGCATAAAAAGACCAGGGCTGTCTGAATGTGACAGAGCCCCCAGGTATTGAAGCAGGAAAGCCAGCTGCAAAGAAAGAGCTGAGGAGTGGGCTTTTAGCTCAGGGTTACCTTAACTGTGATCCAAGTCAGTCAGGACACTACTCTTCATCAGGGACCCCACAAGAAGCAGATCTGGGGAGACCTTCCTCCTCCAGGAGGGAGCAGCACGGGAGTGTGCTGTAGGAATTGGCTGGGTTTGGAGACTCCAAATGGGGCTGTGAGCCAGAGATAGAAACACTTGGTCACAGCCTGGGTGAGCTTGGAGCACAGCCAGAGACCAGGGAAACAGCGTGATTGACTGCTTTTTTTTTTTAATCATTTTTTTAAAATTTATTTTCAGCATAACAATATTCATTGTTTTTGTACCACACCCAGTGCTCCATGCAATCCGTGCCCTCTCTAATACCCACCACCTGGTTCCCCCAACCTCCCACCCCCCCCACCTCTTCAAACCCTTCAGATTGTTTTTCAGAGTCCATAGTCTCTCATTGTTCACCTCCCCTTCCAATTTGCCCCAACTCCCTTCTCCTAACTCCCCATGTCCCCCATGATATTTGTTATGCTCCACAAATAAGTGAAACCATATGATAATTGACTCTCTCTGCTTGACTTATTTCACTCAGCATAATCTCTTCCAGTCCCGTCCATGTTGCTACAAAAGTTGGGTATTCATCCTTTCTGATGGAGGCATAATACTCTATAGTGTATATGGACCACATCTTCCTTATCCATTCGTCCGCTGAAGAGCATCTTTGTTCTTTCCACAGTTTGGCGACCGTGGCCATTGCTGCTATAAACATTGGGGTACAGATGGCCCTTCTTTTCACTACATCTGTATCTTTGGGGTAAATACCCAGTAGTGCAATTGCAGGGTCATAGGGAAGTTCTATTTTTAATTTCTTGAGGAATCTCAACACTGTTCTCCAAAGAGGCTACACCAACTTGCATTCCCACCAACAGTGTAAGAGGGTTCCCCTTTCTCCACATCCCCTCCAACACATGTTGTTTCCTGTCTTGCTAATTTTGGCCATTCTAACTGGTGTAAGGTGATATCTCAATGTGGTTTTAATTTGAATCTCCCTGATGGCTAGTGATGATGAACATTTTTTCATGTGTCTGATAGCCATTTGTATGTCTTCATTGGAGAAGTGTCTGTTCATATCTTCTGCCCATTTTTTGATATGATTATCTGTTTTGTGTGTGTTGAGTTTGAGGAGTTCTTTATAGATCCTGGATATCAATCTTTTGTCTGTACTGTCATTTGCAAATATCTTCTCCCATTCCGTGGGTTGCCTCTTTGTTTTCTTGACTGTTTCCTTTGCTGTGCAGAAGCTTTTGATTTTGATGAAGTCCCAAAAGTTCATTTTCGCTTCTGTTTCCTTTGCCTTTGGAGACATACCTTGAAAGAAGTTGCTGTGGCTGATATCGAAGAGATTACTGCCTATGTTCTCCTCTAGGATTCTTATGGATTCCTGTCTCACATTGAGGTCTTTTATCCATTTTGAGTTTATCTTTGTGTCCGGTGTAAGGGAATGGTCGAGTTTCATTCTTCTACATATAGCTGTCCAATTTTCCCAGCACCATTTATTGAAGAGACTTTCTTTCTTCCACTGTATATTTTTTCCTGTTTTGTCGAAGATTATTTGACTGTAGAGTTGAGGGTCCATATCTGGGCTCTCTACTCTGTTCCACTGGTCTATATGTCTGTTTTTATGCCAGTACCATGCTATCTTGGTGATCACAGCTTTGTAGTAAAGCTTGAAATCAGGTAACGTGATGCGGCCAGTTTTATTTTTGTTTTTCAACATTTCCTTAGTGATTCAGGGTCTCTTCTGGTTCCATACAAATTTTTGGATTATTTGCTCCAGCTCTTTGAAGAATACCAGTGGAATTTTGATTGGAATGGCATTAAAAGTATAGATTGCTCTAGGCAGTATAGACATTTTAACAATGTTTACTCTTCCGATCCAAGAGCATGCAATGGTCTTCCATCTTTTTGTGTCTTCTTCAATTTCTTTCATGAGTGTTCTGTAGTTCCTCGAGTACAGATCCTTTACCTCTTTGGTTAGGTTTATTCCCAGGTATCTTATGGTTCTTGGTGCTATAGTAAATGGAATCGATTCTCTAATTTCTCTTTCTGTATTTTCATTGTTAGTGTATAAGAAAGCCACTTCGGTCCAAAACCTATGGGATACAGCAAAGGCGGTCCTAAGGGGGAAATACATAGCCATCTAAGCCTCCCTCAAAAAAATTGAAAAATCCAGAACACACCAGCTATCTCTACACCTTAAAGAACTGGAGAATCAACAACAAATCAAACCAACTCCACACATAAGAAGGGAAATAATCAAGATTAGAGCTGAGATCAATGAGGTAGAAACCAGAGATACAGTAGAACGTATCAATGAAACTAGAAGCTGGTTTTTTGAAAGAATCAATAAAATCAATAAACCATTGGCCACACTAATCCAAAAGAAAAGAGAGAAAGCCCAAATTAATAAAATTATGAATGAAAAGGGAGAGATCACAACTAACACCAAGGAAGTAGAAACAATCATCAGAAGTTATTATCAGCAGTTATATTCCAATAAGCTAAGCAACCTAGATGAAATGGATGCATTCCTGGAAAACTGTAAACTCCCAAAATTGAATCAGGAAGAAATCGACAACCTAAATAGACTGATATCTAGTAACGAGATTGAAGCAGTGATCAAAAACCTCCCAAAAAAACAAGAGCCCAGGACCTGACGGATTTCCTGGGGAATTCTACCAAACTTTCAAAGGAGAAATAACACCTATTCTCCTGAAGCTGTTTCCAAAAATTGAAACAGAACGAAAACTTCCAAACTCTTTCTATGAAGCCAGCATTACCCTGATCCCCAAACCAGGCAAAGACCCTACCAAAAAGGAGAATTTCAGACCAATATCATTGATGAATATGGATACTAAGATTTCCAACAAGATCCTAGCAAACAGGATCCAACAGCACATTAAAAAGATTATCCACCATGACCAGGTGGGATTCATTCCTGGGCTACAAGGATGGTTCAACATTAGCAAATCAATCAATGTGATAGAACAAATTAATAAGAAAAGAGAGAAGAACCACATGGTCCTCTCAATTGATGCAGAAAAAGCATTTGACAAAATCCAGCATCCATTCCTGATTAAAACGCTTCAAAGTATAGGGATAGAGGGAATATTCCTGAACTTCATCAAATCCATCTATGAAAAACCCACAGCAAATATCATCCTCAATGGGGAAAAGCTTGCAGCCTTCCCGTTGAGATCAGGAACATGACAAGGATGCCCATTCTCACCACTCTTGTTCAACATAGTATTAGAAGTCCTAGCAACAGCAATCAGACAACAAAGAGAAATGAAAGGTATCCAAATTGGCAATGAAGAAGTCAAACTCTCTCTCTTCGCAGATGATATGATTCTTTATATGGAAAACCCAAAAGACTCCACCCCCAAACTACTAGAACTCATACAGCAATTCAGTAACGTGGCAGGATACAAAGCCAGTGTACAGAAATCAGTGACTGCTTTTTTCTGAGGGTGCACTGAGGAGTGGGGACCCTCAGTTCTCAGCTCCTCCAGGGCTGGAGATTAGGAGGCTGCCATTATCATTCCTCTCCTCCAAAGCTCTATGGAAAGCGTTCAGGGAACAAAAGCTACCAAGAGTGAGAGCTAAAGGAGCAGATTACTTAGCCTGGCCCCTGGTAAGTGTGGTGCAATTTCACCTCAGGCAAAGACATTTAAGAATCACTGCAACGGGTCCTCCTTTCCTCAGAAGATCAACAAGAACATCCAGCCAAGACCAAGTTCACTGATCAATAAGAACTGCAAAACTTCAGAGCTATGGAAATACAGCACATAGAATTCATGGCATATTTCCCATGATTCTTTCAAAGTTAAATTTTTTAAATTTTATTTTTTTCTTATTCTATTTTTTAAATTATTCCTCTTTCTGATTTTAACATTTTTTAAACTATTTTATTTTATTGATACTTTAAAAAAAATCTTTTAAAATTTTCATTGTTATAGTCATATTCTATCCCTTCATTGTATTTAACCTTATTTTTTATATACATACAGGCTTTTCTCTCTTTAAAATTTTGGGATACAGTTTCTTCTAATAGATCAAAATATACCCTAAACCTAGCACATGGCTTTGTTCTAGTCTGCAGCCTGATCACATTTTTTCCTCTTTTTTTTTCTTTTTTCAACCAAATTCTTATCAATTCCTTTTTAAGAATCTTTTTAAATTTTCATCTTTACAGTCATGTTCCACCCCTTCATCATGTTTACACTTATTTTTGAATATATATAACTTTTTCTCTCTTTAAAATTTTGGGAGGGAATTTGTCCTAACAGACCAAAATACATCCAAAATCAAGTGTGTGACTCTGATCTATTTACCATATATGGACATATATATCTATATCTATACATGAGAAGGAAGGGGGAAAATATATATATACATATATATATATACACACACACACATATATATATATATATATTTTTTCTCTTCCTCCTCCTTTCTTCTCCCTCCCACTTTGGGTCTCTTCTTATTTGGCTAGTGTATATTTTTCTGGGGCCATTGCTATCCTTTTAGTATTTTGTTCTCTCATTCATCTATTCTTATCTGGGTAAAATGACAAGGCAGAAAAACTTACCACCAAAAAAAAAAAAAAAAAAAAAAAAAAAAGGAAGAAGAGGCAGTACCAATGGCTGGGGACCTAATCAGTGCAGATATTATAATATGTCACAACCAGAGTTCAGAATGATTATCAAGGTGCTAGCTAGGCTTAAAAAAAGCATGTAAGATACTAGAGACTCCCTTTCTGGAGAAATAAAATCCCTTTCTGGAGAAATAAAAAAACTAAAATCTAACCAAGTTGAAATAAAAAAAGCTTTTGATGAGGTGCAATCAAAGATGGAGGCTTTTACTGCTAGGATAAATGAGGCAGAGAGATAATTAGTGATATAGAAGATCAAATGAGAGCAAATAAAGACGCTGAGAAAAAGAGACAAACAGAGAGAATTTGAGAGATAAGTGATACCATAAGACAAAACAATATTAGAATAGTTGGGATCCCAGAAGAAGAAACAGAGAGGAGGTAGAAGGTATATTAGAAGAAATCATAGCAGAGAATTTCCCTAATTTGGCAATGGAAACAGGAATAAAAATCCAGGAGGCACAGAGAACCCCCCTCTAAATCAATAAAAATATGTCAACACCCCATTATCTAATAGTAAAACTTACAAGTCTCAGTGACGAAGAGAAAATCCTGAAAACAGCTTGGGAAAAGAGGTCTGTAATGTACAATAGTAGAAATATCAGATTGGCACAGACCTATCCACAGAGACCTGGCAGGGCAGAAAGGACTGCCATGGTATATTCAGAGCACTAAACAAGAGAAATATGCAGCCAAGAATATTATATCCAGCCAGGCTGTCATTGAAAATAGAAGAAGAGATAAAAAGCTTCCAGGACAAACAAAAGCTAAAAGAATTTGTAAACACCAAACCAGCCCTACAGGAAATATTGAAAGGGGTCCTCTATGCAAAGAGTGCACCTAAAAGTAACAAACCAGAAAGGAACAGAGACAATATACAATAAAAATCACCTCACAGGCAATACAATGACACTAAATTCGTATCTTTCAATAGTTACCTTGAATGTAAATAGGCTAAATGCCCCAACCAAAAGACACAGGGTATCAAAATGAATTTAAAAAAAAATCAATATGCTATCTGCAGGAAACTCATTTTAGACCCAAAATCACCTCCAGATTTAAAGTGAAGTGGTGGAAAACAATTTACCATGCTAATGGACATCAAAAGAAAGCTGGGGTGGCAATCCTTATATCAGATAAATTAGATTTTAAGCCAAAGACTATAATAGGAGACGAGGATGGACACTATAACATACTTAAAGGGTCTGTCCAAAAAGAAGATCTAAGAGTTTTAAATATCTATGTCCCTAACATGGGAGCAGCCAATTACATAAACATATTAATAACAAAATCAAAAAAATATGTCAACAATAATACAATAATAGTAGGGGACTTTAACAGCCCCCTCACTGAAATGGACAGATCATCCAAGCAAAAGATCAACAAGGAAATACAGGTTTTAAATGACACACTGGATCAGATGGACATCACAGATATATTCAGAACATTCTATCCCAAAGCAACAGAATACACATTCTTCTCTAGTGCACATGGAACATTCTCCAGAATAGATCACATCTTGGGTCACAAATCAGGTCTCAATGGGTATCAAAAGATTGGGATCATTCCCTGCATATTTTCAGACCACAATGCTCTAAAGCCAGAACTCAATCACAAGAGAAAAGTTGGAAAGAACTCAAATACATGGAGGCTAAAGAGCATCCTACTAAAGAATGCATGGGTCAACCAGGAAATTAAAGAAGACTAAAAAAAAATGTCATGGAAACAAATGAAAATGAAAACACAACTGTTCAAATTCTTTGGGACACAGCAAAGGCAGTCCTGAGAGGAAAGTATATAGCGATACAAGTCTTTCTCGGGAAATAAGAAAGGTCTCAAGTATGCAATCTAACCCTACACCTAAAGGAGCTGGAGAAAGAACAGCAAAGAAAGCCTAAACCCAGCAGGAGAAGAGAAATCATAAAGATCTGAACAGAAATCAATGAAATGGAAACCAAAAGAACAGTAGATCAAATCAATGAAACTAGGAGCTAGTTCTTTGAAAGAGTTAAGATTAATAAACTCCTGGCCAGACTTACCAAAAAGAAAAGAAAAAGGACCCAAATTAATAATATCATGAATGAAAGAGGAGAGATCACAACCAACACCAAAGAAATACAATTATAAGCACATATTATGAGCAACTATACGCCAGCAAATTTGACAACTGGAAGAAATGGATGCATTCCTAGAGACATATAAACTACCAAAACTGAAACAGGAAGGAATAGAAAACCTGAACAAACCCATAACCAGTAAGGAGATTGAAGCAGTCATCAAAAATCTCCCAATAAACAAGAGCCCAAGGCAAGATGGCTTCCCAGGGGAATTCTACCAAACATTTAAAGAAGAACTAATACCACTTCTCCTGAAACTGTTCCAAAAAATAGAAATGGAAGGAAAACTTCTGAATTCATTTTACAAGCCCAGCATTACCTTGATCTCAAAATCAAAGACCCATCAAAAAGCAGAGTTACCAACGAATATCCTTGATGAGCATGGATGCAAAAATTCTCAACAAAATACTAGCCAATAGGATCCAACAGTATATTGAAAGGATTATTCACCACAACCAAGTGGGATTTATTCCTGGGCTGTAAGTTTGGTTCAATATCTGCAAATCAATCAATGTGCTACAATACATGAATAAAAGAAAGAACAAGAACCATATGATACTCTCAATAGATGTTGAAAAAGCATTCGACAAAGTACAGTATCCTTTCTTGATCAAATCTCTTCACAGTGGGGGGGGGGGTGCCTGGGTGGCTCAGTGGGTTAAGCCTCTGCCTTCAGCTCAGGTCATGATCTCAGGGTCTTGAGATTGAGCCCCGCATCAGACTCTCTGCTCAGCATGGAGCCTGCTTCCTCCTCTCTCTCTGCCTACTTGTGATCTCTGTCTGTCAAATAAATAAATTAAAAAAAAAAAAACTCTTCACAGTGGGGATGCCTGAGTGGCTCAGTCAGTTAAGTGACTGCCTTCGGCTCAGGTAATGATCCCAGGGTCCTGGATTCGAGTCCCTCATTCAGATCCTTGCTTAGTGGGGAGCCTGCTTCTCTCTCTCTCCCACTGCCTGACACTCTGCCTGCTTGTGTTCTCTATCTTTGTGTCAAGTAAATAAATAAAATCTTAAAAAAAAACACAACTCTTCATAGTGTAGGGATAGAGGATTCATACCTCAATATTATAAAAGCCATCTATGAAAAACCCACAATAAATATCATTCTCAATGGGGAAAAACTGAGAGTTTTTCCCTTAAGGTCAGGAACATGGCAGGGCTGTCCACTAACACCACTGCTATTCAACATAGTACTAGAAGTCCTAGCCTCAGTATCAGACAACAAAAAGAAATAAAAACCATCCAAATCAGCAAAGAAGAAGTCAAACTCTCACTCTTTGCAGATAATATGATACTTTATGTGGAAAACACAAGACTCCACCACAAAACTGCTAGAACTCATACAGGAATTCGGTAAAGTGTCAGGATACAAAATCAATGCATAGAAATCAGTTGCATTTCTATACACCAACAAGACAGAAGAAAGAAAAATTAAGGAGTCAATCTCATTTACTATTGTACCCCAAACCATAAGATACCTAGGAATAAACCTAACCAAAGAGGCAAAGCATCTGTATTCTGAAAACTATAAAATACTCATGAAAGAAATTGAGGAAGGCACAAAAAAATGGAAAAATGTTACATGCTCATGGATTGATAGAACACATATTGTGAAAGTGTCTATGCTACCTAAAGCAATCTACACATTTAATGCAATCCCTATCAAAATACCATCAATATTTTTCAAAGAAATGGAATAAATAATCCTAAAATTAATATGGAATCAGAAAGGACCCAGAAGAGCCAGAGGAATGTTGAAAAAGAAGGCCAAAGTTGGTGGCATCACAATTCCAGACTTCAAGCTCTATTACAAAGCTGTCATCATCAAGACAGTATGGTACTGGCACAAAAACAGACACATAAATCTATGGAACAGAATAGAGAGCCCAGAAATAGACCCTCAACTTTATGGTCAACTCATCTTCGCCAAAGCAGGAAAGAATGTCCAATGGAGGGGAAAAAAATACAGTCTCTTCAACAAATTGTTGTTGGGAAAATTGGACAGCTACATGCAGAAGAATGAAACTGGACCATTTCCTTACACCACGCATGAAAATAGACTCAAAATGGGTGAAAGATATTCCTATCTCAATCTGAGACAAGAATCCATCAAAATCCTTGAGAAGAACACAGGCAACAGCCTCTTTGACCTCAGCCACAGCAACTTCTTGCTAGAAACATTGCCAATAGCAAGGGAAGCAAGGGCAAAAATGAACCATTAGGACTTCATCAAGATCAAAAGCTTTTGCACAGCAAAGGAAAGAGTCAACAAAACCAAAAGACAAGTGACAGAATGGGAGAAGATATTTGTAAATGACATAAAAACGGGTAGTATTCAAAATCTATAAAGAACTTATCAAACACAACACCCAGGGAACAAATAATCTGATCAAGAAGTAGGCAGAAGACATGAACAGATATTTCAGCAAAAAAGACATCCAAATGGCCAACAGACACATGTAAAAATGCTCAACATCACTCAGCATCAGGGAAATACAAATCGAAACCACAGTAAGACCACTTCACACCAGTCAAAATGGCTAAAATTAATTAGTCAGGTGTTGGCGAGGATTCGGAGAAAGGGGAACCTTCCTACATTCTTGGTGTGAGTGCAAGATGGTGCAGCCACTCTGGAAAACAGTATGGAGGTTCCACAAAAAGTTGAAAAGAGAGCTACTCTCCATACCAGGAATTACACTACTGGGTATTTACCCTAAAGATACAAAGGTAGTGATCTGAAGGGGCACATGCACCTGAATGTTTATAGCAGCAATTTCCACAATAGCCAAACTATGACAAGAACCTAGATGTCCAGCAACAAGTGTATGGATAAAGATGATGTGGTACACGCACACGCACACACACACACACACACACACACTGGAATACTATGAAGTCATCAAAGAAACCTGAAATCTTGCAATTTGCAAGGACATGGATGGAATTAGATGGTATTATACTAAGTGAAATAAGCCCATCAGAGAAAGACAATTATCATATGATCTCTCTGACATGAGGAATCTAAGAGGCAGGGCGGGAGATCATGGTGGGGGTAGGGAGGGAAATAAAGAAACAAGATGGGATTGGGAGGGAGAAAAACAATAAGAGTCTCTTAACATCAGGAAACAAACTGAGGTTTGCTGGCAGGTGAAGGGTGAGGGATAGGGTGGCTGGGTTGTGGACCTTGGGGAGGGTATGTGCTATGGTGAGTGTTGTGAATTGTGTAAGACTGATGATTCATAGACCTGTACCCCTGAAGCAAATAATACATTATATGTTATTTTTTTTAAGTTATTTCTATAGTACCTGGTATAGTGTTTGACACATAATTAGTATTTAGTAACTATTGCTTGACTGACCATATGAATGAATAAACTTCAGTTTATTGTTTCCATTTTCTCAATTATTTATATATAAATATATATATAATGTATGTGTGAATATGAATATACACATGCATATATTCCATAAAAGATGACATTTTAATAACTGTCATTTTACAACGGATAGGAAAAAAAAACTTACATAGTAACATTTCATGTAAGAATAGTGTAGATCGAAAATCTGCAAGTTGAATGAAGGTTTTTTTGCATTGCTTTCTATAGTCTGTGTTGTTGGATCAGGCTTGCTTAATATTCCAATAACACATGTGAAGGAGATCTACATCACGAGATAAGAACCATGGTGTGATGAGCAATTCCAGGTTGCTATTCAGTTATACTTCTCTCCTGGAGTGCTCATGTATTTGTGTATCTGAGGGAGATTTTTGGGACTCTGTATGAGCTTTTTATCCAAAAAAAATATTGAAAAAAGTTTAATTATATACCTCCAACACTCACAGTGGGCTGAGTAGCAGAATCTGAATATCAGAAAGCATTGTCAAGAAGGAGCATGAATATGGCAAAAGAAAAATGCAATCCCAAAGTATCCAAAACAACCCATTAAACACTACTTGTAATTGGTCACATCACATCAAACAGTTACATTTGAAGGTGTTGGAAACACAAGTCCCTTAAGATTTGTAAATGATGAAAGTTGATCTCACTTTAGACTACAGTACCTTATTGCTCAAGAGCAGTGCCTTCATTTTAGCTACTAATATGTCTATTCTAGGAGTGAAACCAGTAACAGGCAGTTCATTTCTATGTAATGTGCTCAGGATCAGAAACTAATAAACATATTACTAAATATGATGCCCTCGTAAATATAAAATAAATATTAAGCTTATTTTGGTCATTTCTGTTTTATTTCTATTTCTGATCCATAAAGATCAGACTCATCTTGCCCTTAAGCTTTGCTATATTTTAATTCTTACTTTTATTTATTGCTTACATCAGTGAAATAGCATAATAATAGGACATAATTTGAGTATTTAGTTGAAAATATAAGTCATGGGCTGTACAAATGTTAACTTGTTTGCAAATCAGGTTATTCTAGCATTCTAGTAAATGCCAATGTGTGAGTGATTAGAATATGAGAGTATATGGACATTATTAAGAAAACTAGATATTTTATCAGTATTTTATTTTTTTTTCTATAATGGAAAGGAAGATATAAATGTATACCTATTTCTAATGATCTTCATTTAGAATTATTTATAAGGACATCACAATGGGTGTTTCAATATTGCACTGCCTGAAACGTGCTTATTTTATTTAGTGTGGATTCTTGTTTTTAGGTAAGTGTATAGATGAATCAGCCATATGACAACCGTGTGTACTCTGAAGACTTCCCAGAAAACTATAGGCAATGTTACATTAAAGCTGGCAAAGAATCACATCACAAGCATTCTTATTAAATTACAGTCTTATTTGGTTGGTGCCCACTGAGTATCCAATGATAGATCAGAAACTTAGTAGAAGAAATGGTGATCTTCCTATAATTTTAATGAAGGTGGAAAAAGGGGAGAAGGAGAATAGGAAAAGAGAGAGATATATACAGGGACAAAAAGACCTACCCACATTTCGTTTCTCATTTGTATTTAGAAATAGAACCAACAGCATACAAAAAGATTTTTTTATAAGGGATTTGCTCCCATGGTTCTGGAGGCTGAGTAGTCCAACAATCTGCAGTTTTAAGCCAGAGACTCAGGAGAGCTGGTGGTCTAAGTTCCAGTCTGTGTTCAAAGGCCTGAGAACCAGGAGAGCCAATGATGGAAGTTTCAGTCCAAGTGCAAGAAAAAAATTAATTCCCAGCTCAAAGACAGACAGTATGCATTACTCTGCCTTTTTGTTCTATTCAGATCCTTAATAAATCAGATGGTGCCACCCATATTGGGGAGGGTGATATGCTTTACCCAATTTACTAATGCAAATGCTGATCTCATATAGAAACACTTTCACAGACATACCCAGAGGTAATGTTTAACCAACTATCTGAGCATGCTATGGCCTACTCAATTTGATATATAAGTCAACTATCACACTCCTTTTTATTCCTAATATTTATATTAGGAATATTAATATTCTTAATATACTATTTTTATTCCTAATATCCTTCATTATCAGAATGCCTGAGTTTGAAATTGCCCCACTACTTCCAAGTTATAAATATTCTGTGCCTTCATTTTCCCTCATCTGTGTCAGAGATAATAGCTAGGGTTGTTATAAGATTCAAGTGAAATAATACATTTAAATTGCCTGGCACAATGCAGGCCTCATCAGCAAGAACTCAATGAGTAGTATCTGCTATTACCATTGTTAACATTACTAGAAATAATAGAAGTTGGAGTGCATCTGAATCTACTATCTTGGTTTTCAAGAGAGCCGGGATATACAATTCTATCATGGGCCTATATGAAGAGAGTCAGAAATATTAGACAAACAGCATGACTGGCTGCCACAGAGAGGGAGTCATGTGGAGAAGGTCAAATATCAGTTGCATAGAAAAATGACAGGAAATATAAAGTCAGCCACTCTCCTTTGAGTCACTTGGCCTTATTCATTTAGAAACAGGAACAGCTTCCACCTGGACCAAAACTTCTATCATAATGATGAGATATTTTGCTATTCATGTAACTGGCTCATTCTGGATCTATTTTATTTCAATAATATTCTCATTGAGTCTCCTTCAGCCATCTATTTTCAGGAACACATCTTGGAAACTTCATGACCTAGAAAAGCCCTACCTCAGAAATATATAACAATATTTACTCTCTAAACACCAGACTCATCAGTCCAAATTTCTCATCATCTCATTCTCATTGCTTTTGCTCCTGTTTCTCGTGAGAGATTTCCAATCTTTTGATCTGTTGGATTCCTTCAACCTATATACCTCTTCCAGGTGTCGCTTCCCTACTCTAATGGAACCATAAGCTTGATTGTCTTTTTTTTTTTAAGATTTTATTTATTTATTTTTCAGAGAAAGAAGGAGAGATAGAGACAGCACAAGCAGTGGGAGCAGCAGGCAGAGGGAGAAACTGACTCCCCAGTGAGCAAGGAGCCCGATGCGGGACTATATCTCAGGACCCTATGATCATGACCTGAACCAAAGGCAGATGCTTAACTGAATGAGCCACTCAGACGTCCCTAAGCTTGATTGTCTTAACTGTTTCTCACCAGTAGTACCAATTGGCAGGCAAGCCTATCTAACAACGTTTGTCTGGAAAACCACTCTGCTTTGAATACCAAACATCTCAGATTGCTGTTCACTGTTGGAAGACAATTTTAAACCATCATTATAAACATGCTAAATGCAGAGTGTCCAAAATTATCATGATTCTCTGTGCACATCATTCATTTAACTTATTCTTGGTCAGTCTGAGCCCCCATATTCTCTTATGCCTATTCTAAGCCTTCATTTTTTTAGTGAGCTAAGCCTGTCCTCTCTCTGCATTCAAATGATTCTACAGGAAGTTTTTGGTTAGTAAAGATTTGGGAGATTTTATTGAACACGTGATACCATCCAAGACTGAAAGAAACAGATATTCAAGGAGATTATATAAATTTCAATAACATAATCATTTTCCAATTCTTATACTTCCCTTCCAATATAATCTGCCCAAGGACATCATTTGACTAAGTGAGTTAAGATCATGTTTCTGTTTATAGATTTTAAATTACATAACTCGAAATATAAGAGTGAGGACCACCAATAAGAACTATTTTCAATTTACGGCAGCTCTTGTGACTTAAAAAAAAAATGAAATGATTTCAATTTATTTTTATGACGTTGGTGCTTAAGTTTTGCTGGTTTTTTTTTTATATTTTGTTTATTTATTTGACAGAGATAGACACAACAAGAGAGAGAACACAAGCAGGGGGAGTGGGAGAGGGAAAAGCAGGCTTCCCACCAAGCAGGGAGTCCAATACTGGGCTGGATCCCAGGACCCTGGGATCATGACCTAAGCCAAAGGCAGACACTTAATGACTGAGCCACCCAGGTGTCCCTATTTTGCTGAATTTTATGCAGATGTTTAATTTACCTACTAGGTAATGCAGAACTTAACACCAGAAACACTTGCATGCAATAAGGGAAGGGAGTATAATGAAAAACATTAAGAGATTTCATAACTTTTATTCTTTGTACTGGGAAGTCTTTTCCCCTTTCCTAATATTGTAAATAACTCATGAATAGTTCTTTAGTTCCTCATGCTATGCCTCAAAAATCCAAATTTATATGGTTATTATCAGATGGAGAAGTGGGCAATGTGGACTTTTTATACCTTTCCCACTTTTCCTCATGTTGACATAGGCTGTAAATGTGTCCAAGAAATGAACCTTGTTTGTTTAATAGAGATATTTTAATTTAATTGGTTATAAAAGAATAAAAGAAAATGATTTTTTTAAGATAAGAGTCCATTGAAAGCCCCCCGCCCCATCAGAGATTCATTAAAGACTGGGTCAATGGTAACATATCTAAATTTTTCTGATCAGTTCATTTTCAATTTTATTTTAATCTTAGACCTCCATTTTTTTCAAAAACAGACTTAATGTTATATTATTCAACTTACATAGTATAAAATTCACCCTTAAAGTGATACAATTCAATAGTTTTAGTATATCACAAGGTTGTGTAATCACCACCACTATCTCATTCCAGAAGACTTTTCAGGCTGAAAAGAAACTCTATATTCATTAGCACTCAGTCTTATTTTCCCCACTCCCAAGCACCTGGTAACTACTAGTCTACATTTTACTTCTATGAATTTGCATACTCTGAACATACTGTAGAGAGGGAACCATACCAAATATGGCCAAATGGAATGGCTTCTTTCACTTAACATGTTTACAAGGTTCATCCGTGTTGTAACATGTATCAGTACTTAATTCTTCTTTATAACTGGCATAGTTTTAGACTTACAGAAAAACTGTGAAAGTAGTTAGTAAAGCATGATCCCTTATACTCTACATCTAGCTTCCCTTTTTATTAGCATCTTATATAAGCATGTTTGTTACATATATAATATTTATATATATAAATATGTAATATTTGTTATAATTAGTGAACCAATATTGACATATCATTATTAACTAAAATCTATACTTTCTATTTCCCTAGTTTGTATCTAATGATATCTTTCTGCCTTGCAGTCCCATCCAGCATATCACATTACATTTAGTCACCATGATTTTTTAGGCTCCTCTTGGCTGTAACTGTTGCTCAGAATTTCTTGTGCTCAATTACTTGCACCATTTCAAAGAGTACTTTCAAATATTTTGCAGAATGTCCATGTTTTTCTTATGTCTTATGTTTTTCTTATTACTAGATAGGGGATATGGGCTTGGGGGAGTAAGACCCTAAAAATAAAGTGCCATTTTCATCTTACAGCAAAGTTGCTTACTATCAACATGATTCATTATTGATGTCAAACTTTGAAAATGTGGCTGAAATAATGTTTGTCAGATTCTTCTACTATGAAGTTATTCTTTTCCCTGCCTTCTCCATGCTATACTCTTTAGAAGGTAGTCACTATGGTCAGGCCACATTTAAAATATAAGGAATTATGATCCATATGCTTGAAGACAGAGTATCTACATAAATTATTTGTAATTTTTCTGTATAGGCTAGCCTTTTCCTTCATTTATTTACTTACTCAAACTTTATTCATTTTATTTCTGAATAACATCCCATTTTATGAGTATACTACATTTTTAAAAAGATTTTACCTATTTATTTGGCAGAGAGAGAGAGAGCTCAAGCTGGGGGAGTGGCAGGCAGAGGAAAATGGAGAAGCAGGCTCCCCACTGAGAAAGGAACCAGATGTGGGGTTCAATCCCAGGACCCTGGGATCATGACCTGAGCTGAAGGCAGATGCTTAACCAATTGAGTCACATAGGTGCTCCAGAATATAGTATATTTTTGACCTATTTCTCAATAAATGTATATTTAGATTATTTCTGGGGGTTGGTCTTTTAGAAGTAAAGTTGCTATGAATATTTTTATAGAGGTTTTTGTGTGGATGCATGCATTTTCAATTCCCCTGGGAACATATCCAAAAGTGAAATTCCTGGGTTATAGAGCAAATCAATGTTTAACACGATGAGGAACTGCTAAACTCTTTTCTAAGTGTCTTTACCATTTTACAACTCCTGTCACTAGAAATATATATGGGTTCCAATTTTCCCACATCCTTTTCACATTATTTTCTGTCTCTTTACATCAGCCATCCCAGTGGGTACAAAGTTTCAATTTACCTCGGTTTTGATCTTCATTTCAGTAATGATTAATGATGTTGAGCATCTTGTCATGTGTTTATTGGCCATTTATATATCTTCCTTGGAAATATTTATTCAAATATTTTAACTAATTTTTGCTTATTTGTCTCTTCATTGTTGAGGGTAATAGTTCTTTATTTACTTTGAATACAAGTCTCTTATCTGAACATGATTTTGAAACATTTTTCCCATTCTATGGGTTGCTTTTTCACTTTCTTAAAGGTGTCTTTTGAGCCATAATTTCTTTTAAATTTTGATGAAATACAATTTACTTATTTTTTGAATGTTACCTATGCTCGTTGATGTAATATCTTAAAAAAATTACTTAATCCAAGAAAATGAAAAAAATTTTTGATTTTTTTTCTAAGACTTTCCTAGATTTCATTTTCATATTTAGGTCTATGGTAAAGTTTGAGTTACTTTTTGTAAATTGTGTGAAACAGATATCCTTTGCATGTGGCTATTCAGTTTTCCCAGGGCCATTTGTTGAAAAGACAATTTTTTTCCCATTAAATGATCTTGGAACTCTTTTCAAAATTAACAGTTCATAAATGCAAGATCTTGCTCGTAGACTCTTAATTTTATTCCATTGGTATATACGTTTAGCCTTAAACAAGTACCACACTGTCTTGATAAGAAATTGGGAAGAATGAGTCTTATAATTTTTTTTTAAATTGTTTTAGCTATTCTGTGTCCCTTGCATTTCCACATGAATTTTACAGTTACATTATCAACCCATGCAAAATAGCCAGCAGGGATTTTGATAGAGATTGCATAAAATTTGAAGATAAATTTAGGGATGTTTATCATCTTTGGAAGACTTGGTGTTGTACATGAAATGTCTTCATTTATTTAAAAACAATATTTTGTAGTTTTCAGTACACAAGTCTTCTACTCTTTGCTAAATTTATTTCAAAGTATTTTATTCTTTTGGTGTTATTTTAAATGAAATTGTTTTCTTCACTACAATTACATGTTTCATTTTATTGTTAGTTTATAGAAATACAATAAATTTGTGAGTAGTAATTTTGTATTTTGATACCTTACTGAATTTGTTTATCAGTCCAAAAGGCTTTTCATGGAATCCACAGGATTTTCTACATACAAATCCTTAGCATCTTTAAATAGATATATAGTATAAATTATTCTTTCCCTAATATCAATATCTAACTTTGTACCTTCACAACTAAAACTATCTGTGAGAGGATGAAGTTCATCTTCTGTGGTGAACAGTGGATATCTTACCAGACATGGTCTCTGAAAGCAAAACTGATGTCTACTTAATGTAAAAGAAATCAGTTGAATAGGAAAAGTGTAAACTGAAGGGGAAAATGAAGACCATGAAGAGAATGATTAGGAGATTAGGAAGAGAATCATTAATCAAGGAAATAGATTATAGAGATTTTCTTAGCCAAACTGATAGATCTTGCTCCAGGGGAGAGTGTGGTAGTAAGTGAAACTGGATTTTGGATTGGCAATACAAATATAACATAGAGTAAAGGCGGAAACAAATTTTCCGGGTAAGAATAACAAGGGATATAACTCTTATGTAGATACCAGGTACACACAAATATAGAACCTGTGTGAAAGGTTCCCAGGAATGTTTGTGGATTGTGTAATGTCTGTGAATTCTTTTCATATATACATAGGCGTTAAATTCATCTACCATGGGATAGGTACAGTTGGGAGAAGGTAGTTGGAGTTCATTAAAAGGGAAGAGTTATCTGTTAAGCTGATATTTTTGGTGAGGAATACATTCATTCTTTGCTTACAGCAAGAATTTCATATATTGTAGCAGTATTGTTTTTCACATCCTTGTCCATGTTGTTCCTACATTGGAAGAAAACTTACTCCTCAGATCTTCAATCTTCTCTAATGACTTCAGTTTAAGAGGAGCAAGATCTAGGGGCACCTGGGTGGCTCAGTGGGTTAAGCCTCTGCCTTCAGCTCAGGTCATGATCTCAGGATCCTGGGATCGTGTTCCGCATCGGTCTTTCTGCTCAGCGGGGAGCCTGCTTCCCTCTCTCTCTGCCTGCCTCTCTACTTGTGATCTCTCTCTCTCTGTCAAATAAATAAATAAAATCTTTATATAAAAAAAAGAGGAGCAAGATCTAGCTTTCCATAACTTTTTTGTACCTTTTAATATTTCACTAAGTTATAGTAATTAAACTAAAAAGACTCAACACAAGCACCATTTTTTCTGGGATGCCATCTGGATCAGATAGCCCCTATCTATAGTCTAAAGTAGCTAGAAGTCTAAAAATTAAATAGAGATGTAGTCAGTCTTACACTGCTGGGGAAATTGAATTTGGAATTCACGTTCCACAAAGGTAAACAGTATCTGGCAAAACCCCTGGGCTTTCAAATGAGGCTCTAATTTGCTACAGCCTAGATGCATGGAATATTCCCCTAGGATTAAGAGCAAACCAGACAAAGAACATTTTTAACAAAAATCACAAAACCTAATTTTGGCTCTACACTAGCTGCTTGGCCAAAAAAAAAAAAAAGAAAAAGAAAAAGAAAAAAGAAAAAAGAAAAAAATTAAATTAACTTCAGAACAAGAGAACATCAGCTAGAACCATTTATTTTTCATAAATAATATGGAGCATTCACTCTTAAATTATGAGATAGGCCAAAAAATGAGCAAATAAACAAACTGCAAGAATAATAAATAATAGAAACAGACTTACAGTGGTTCAGATACTGTAGTTATCAGAGAGAAACATTATAACTATGATTAATATTTTCAGTAAGATACAGAAAAAATTGGGAATCTTCAGCAGAGAACTTTTTAAAAAGGTGAGTCTTTGCCAAGAACTGAAAATTACAATTGAAATTCAGAAGTGAACATACAGTTTTAAGAGAAGATTTGATGTGGCAGAAGAAAGGATAAGTGAACTGGAAAATTAATAGAAAAATATCCAGATATAAAAATAAAGAATTTTAAGATACACAAGTGAATATAAAATATATGTATGTGTGTATTTGTGTGTATGTGTGTATACAGTGAAAAAATACAACATACGAATATTTAGAGGCCTAGAAAAGAGGATAGAAAAGAAGAGAATAGAAAATAAAGAGAATAGAAAAGAAGCAATATTGGAAGAAATAAAGGCTGTGATTCTTCCAAAATGTATGAACACACTGATCTATAGACTCATGAAAATTTATGAATCCCAAACAAATTAAATACAGAAACAAAACAAAACAAAATATATCCTGGCACATAATTGTAAAATTGTTAAAAGCCAAAGGTAAAAGAAAAATCATCAAAACTTTCCTGAGTCCTCTCATCTCTTTCTGAGTTTTCCTGACTGTGATTTATATTATTCCTTCACATCCTTCATTGTTTCTAAGTATCTATTAGCTTATTTTAAAATGGTGGGTTACTGATTTATTCTGGCTTCATGCACACAGCCTTCTACAATGAGGTTATTTTGCTCTAGGATATTTTTTTTCTTGTAATAATTTTGTACTTGATCTTATCTTTTTAAAAAGATTTTATTTATTTGAGAGAGAGAGAGAGTGAGAGAGAGCATGAGAGGGGAGAGGGCCAGAGGGAGAAGCAGACGCCCAGCTGAGCAGGGAGCCTGATGCGGGATTTGAACTTGGGACTTTGGAATCATGACCTGAGCCAAAGGCACTCATTCAACCAACTGAACTGCCTAGGTACCCTCTACTAGATTTTTATCTTGATACTCTTCTGTTCTTCTTCCTTATGTGAAATTAACTTTCCTAAACTTTTAGAATGAAGTGTTATTTAGGAAAGCAGCTCCAACTTCACAGAGTTTCCTCTTTTGTTATTATTCTGTAAAGTTAAAAAGCAAGAAAACTTGCTTTCTGGGATTTTTTTGGCTACTCTTTCACAAACTTTGGTTTGTATGTTTTGTTTCCTTTCTCTTTCATGTACCTATCCTGCTCAATTTTTATTCTACCCTTAATAGTTTCTCATGGGCTGTATTCTAGAAGGGAACCCTGGTGGTCAATTTGAGAAATCTTAAGAACAAGACTTTTAAAGGCAGCTCATTTAGTCCTTACTGGAACTCCTTGTACTCACTCACTAGTAAGCAGAACACAATCCCACCCATTTTAGTGACTGTCTTCAGAACAATCCCCTTACTTTGCAGTGAATATCAATTGGCAAATTGGGGATTATCCCTTCCTGAGGTTCTCAGATGACAACCTTGTTCCTTTATCCTTATTTCTCCAGCACTGATGCCAATACCAATTAGGTCTTGGGATTTGTGATGGTTTTTCTGTATCCACTTAGCTTTTTAGTGTCCATGGAGTTTGTCTCCAAGGTTTGTTATAAATATTGACTATGGGCTTTTGGTTTTGTTATATAATTGGTCTACCTGCTTTTATTTGTAGATGTAGAAGGCCACCACCACCTACTTCTGAAATCCTCAACTTCATTTGAGATAAATTTTGATATCATAATCTGACAAAGACATTATGTTAGTAAAATCATAAGACAAACTTCTCATGAGTCTAAGTGCAAAAATTTGAGATAAAATAGCAAATCAATTTCAGCAATATGTAAGGATAATACATCATGAGAAGTTGGAATTTATTGCAACAATGCAAAGTTATCAAAAAATTTTAAAAAATGATGTCAACCACCATATTAACAAGTTAAAGTAAGAAAATCACAGTATCATCTGAAAAAAGCATCTGATAATAATCATTACCCATTTAATAATTAAAAGAAAAGCCATGTCAGCTGATTAGGAAAACAATAAAACTTTCTTAATCTGTAAGATTTTCAAAACATGATACCATATTTAGTTGTAAAATATTGAAAATTTTCTCTTGAGATAAAATATAAGACAATGATGTTTACTAGCACCAACTCTATTCACTGATGCACTGGAAAATCAAACTAGTAGATAAGCCCCACTCCACCCCCAAAAAGTAAAGATGTAAGGATTGGAAAGTAAAAATAATTATCATTATTCATATAACATGAATGTGTATATTGAAAAATATAAAAACATCACTAATAAGCTACAATTAATGATTTAAAGGGTGTTGTTTAATACAACTTAAATATATAAAATAAAATATATATCTTAATATTGCAGTGATCTGAATATAGTGAAGTTTTACAAAGCAACCTATCTATAAAAGTATCAAAATCAAATAGCTAGGAGTAAACCTAAAAATTATGTGGAAATTCCCTACACAAAAATTTAACAAAACATTTATGTGACAATTTAAGGAGAACTAGACAATGAAGGATTATGTTAAGTTTCATGATTATAAACCTTAGTATGATAAAGACATCAAAATCTCTAACTTGATCTATAGACTTATGCAATGCTATTTAAAATGCAAGGATTTTTCACAAGCTGACTTAAAAATTTATATGAAAATGCAAGCAGAAAAGCCAAAAGAATCTTGGAGAGTAAAGCTAGAGAACTTATATTATCATACATCTAACTTATTTCAAATTTACCATAACTTACAAGATGTGAAATGGCATAGGGATATACAAACATACCATTAAAACAGAATAGTAAACTCAGATTTAGACCTATCACATATGGATACCTGATTTATCTATCATGAAGGCACCATTGCAATGCTGAAAATATGATCTTTCTGATAAATGATGTTAAATAAATTGGAAATTAAAAAAAATAAACTTTGGTCTGCACCTCAATAAATTCCAGATAGGACATATATCTACATGAAAAAGATAAATCAGTAAAGTTTCTTAAAAATAACATAAGCTAACAGAGCCTATTTCCTGATAAGGACAAGCTAGATCAGAAGAAAAGTATATGAGATCAGACACTAATCATCAATCCAACCATGTATTACTCCATCCAAGACCTATAAATCCTATAAATAAATTACTACACTGTAAACCATTCCTGAAGAGTTCTTAAACCTCCTTAGTCCAGTCACATTATAGACTAGAATGTAATGAGGAAATATATTAAGAAGAATATATTTTTATCACAATATTATATTAATAATTCTCATTGTTTTGGCCTGTAATCTTGTAAGACTCAGAAAGAATGCCCACTATCTCAAAAATACATGGATAAAGTGTATTTCATTCTTCATTAATTTCTCGATTTATCACACATTAATTATTAGGTGCATCCTATAGGTGAATGCTAGGCTAAGGTAATGAGAATGTAATTTTTTTTTGTCTTTAATTGGCTTACAGCCTAGTTGGGAAAGCATATATAATTTTACACTGCTTAGGTGCTTTTTTGCTGCTTCATATCTTAATATTACACTTCAAATATATAAATTCACTTCCAGACAATTAATATTTATTCAATATCTATATTGTGCTTAGCATTCTGCAATGTCATATATACCAGAGAGATATTAAAAAAATATGGTCATGATACTTGCTCCTAAGGATTTTATAAAGTAATTGAATGAAGGTTATAAAGAGATTCTACTCTGTGATTTCAATAAATTTTTTCTATGATCATGACTTTACCTCCTTGAAATGTAACATAAATCATAAATAAAGAGGTACTGCCTCCAATATAACTCTATATTTCATGGTAGAAATTGATAAGTCAAATACTTTTCAAAATGAGTTTGAATTGCAACAAAGGTAACACTGTGGTGCAAAATTTTGATACTTGGGGAAACTGTGTCTGGGGAGGAACAGGGGTTTATGGAGCTTTTCTGTATTTCTCCTCAATTTTACGATCAACTTAAACTATTCTAAAAAGTAAAATTTCTATGTAAAAAGAAAAAAGATTGGTTTATCATGTTATACCAATGATGTGTTCTTTTGGAAGCAATGACTAACACTTCCTCATTTTATGAGGTCAGCATTGCCCTATCCCAAGTCAATTAGGTTATAAGAAAAGTAAATTGCAGATCAATATTTCCATTACTGTAGATATAAAAATCTTCAACTAAATATTAAAAACTTGAATCCAAAACTGTATAAGAAGAATTATATGTGACCACAAAGTGCAATTTATCCAAGCATGCAAGACTGTGTCAAAATTTGAAAATCCATTGGTGATATATATCACAGGGACAAAATAAAGAAACAAAATCATATGATTGCATTGATTGACACTTAAAAAGCATTAAAAAAAAACCCAGGACTTCATTCATGATAACAACACTCAGCAAACTAGGAATAGAAGGGAACTTAAACTTGATAAAGAATAGCTACAAAACAACAACAACAACCACCACCACCAACCCACTACAAGTAACATAACAGTTGTGAGAAACTAAGGACTTCCCTATAAGATCAAGGAAAAGACAACAATTTTCCCTTTCACCACTCTTATGCAACAGTGTATTGCAAGTTCTACCTAGTACAATAAGGCAAGAAAAAGAAAAATCAGATACACAGATTAGAAAAGAATAAATAACTGCCTTTATTCATAGGTGACATGATTGTACAGAAAACACAAAATAATCAGAAACTATCTCCTAGAACTTATGGTCAGTATTGTAAAATCACAGCTATAAGGTCAATAAACTGAAGTCAATTGCTTTCCTCTATGTCAGTGATGAATATTAGACACTGAAATTTAAAAGACAAATTTATGATAACATCAAACTAATTAAATATTTACATATACATCCAAGAAATATGTATAGGATCTGTAAGTAGAAAACTAAAAAAAACTAATAAAAGAATTCAGAACAGATCCAAATAAATGGAGATATATTTTGTGCCCATGGTTTTGAAGACTCAGTATCATTTGTGTCAATTCTTCCAAGTCTTATTTTCAGGTCTCCAATAAATATCCCTATTTTGTGTATATAACAAACTGATTCTAAAGTTTAAATTGAAAGACCAAATCTAGAGTAAGCAGCACAATACCAAAAAAATAAAAATCAGACAAAGCAGGAGGACTCACACCAACCAACTTCAATACTTATTATAAACCTGCAATAATCAAGATATCATGGTATCAGTGGAGGAGTACACAGATTAATGGAAGAGAATAGAATGTTGTGATATTGTGATTTATAAGAAACATGTATTTGGTCATCCATATATGTATAGATATACTTGATCTTCATCTACAGTTCCTAGCGCACAGCTCCCAAAACACTTGGAATTTGTAAGTGTTGAGAGTGATAAATATATCTTTTGTTACATTAGTGAGGTGATTTTTGGAAGGCAGTTAAAGATGAGGGCTAGTAGCCAATGGAGGCAACCATGTGACTAGAGGGTAGAAAATTTCAGCTCCACCCCCTAATCTCTAAGGAGAGGAGAGGAGCTGGAGGTCGAATCAATTGTCAATGGCCAATGGTTTAATTAGTCATGCCTATATACTGACACCTCCATTAAAACAAACAAACAAACAAACAAAACACACATACAACAAAAGAACAGGGTTCAGAGAGCTTCCATGTTGGTGGACATGTGAAGATGTGGGGACAATACTGTGCCCAGAGAGGGCATAGAAGTTCTGCACCCCTTCCCACATACCTTGCCCTATGCATCTTTTCTCTTTGGCTGTTCCTGAGTTGTATCCTTTTATAATAAATCAGTAATTCAGTGGGTAAATGGGTTTTCTGAGTTCTGTGAGCTGCTCTAGCAAATTAAGGGAACCCAAGGGGTGAATCTTGAGAACCTTGATATATTGCCAGTTTATCAGAAGCAAAGGTAACAACCTGGGCTTGTAACTGGCATCTGAGATGGGAGGCAGAGGGCTAGTCTTCTAGACTGAATGCTTAACCTGTGGGATATGATGCTATCTGTCAGTAAATAAATATCAGAATTAAGTTGAATTATAGGGCACCCAGCTGGTGTCCTGAGAATTGTTTGTTGATTTGGAGAGCCATCATCACTTTACATTGGAACTGGGTTCAGAAACACACAACAGTGTGGTCATGAGAAAAAAACAGAAGATAAATTCCAATTGAGGGACATTCTACAGAATACCCTAATTACTACTCCTCAAAACTATTAAGCTCATAGAAAAGGAAAAACCATAATCTCTACAAAAAGAGGAAATTTAGTTTAGGCTAAATGATAACTCTCTTGTACCTTCACAACTTTTCTGTAAATCTAAATCTATTCTAAATTTAAATTTTTAAAATAAAAAGCCATCCTTTGTGTAAGAAGTTTATATGTATTGAGTAAGAGCACAAGAGACTTTTTTAGGATGATGAAATTATTCTGTATGATACTGTAACGGTGGATGGATGACATCATGCATTTGTAAACCCACAGAAATTTAGAACCAAAAGAATAAGAATTACATATACAAATTACATTAAATTATTTAAGAATTTGATGGCTCTCAGAATGGAATAAAGACTATGAAAAAAAATTAAACTATATTATAAGTATATGAGACAGCCTCATTGAAGGGCCTGGCCCAAATGTTGCTGGCCTAACATTGGAAAAGAGTGGCATCTGTAAGGCTAAAGCAGAAGGAAATGTACATAAGCGCAAAAATTCTTTTATTTCCCTATGCACAGATATTTTATTTTCTTCTATAAGGGTATGATTAACAATTTAGAAACCATCTACACGTGTCCTGTAATTGAACATTAGTTCACTAGATGGTGAATTGTGGAAGCCAGGTTTCTCACTCTTGGAGTGGGACATTACACACAAACAAGGAAAAAAGGCTAGAATAATCCACGATAATAGTTTAGAGTTGGAGAAACACATATTATCTCGTTTAGCTCGATGTAGATACCGATGGGTAAATATTACATATAACAAGCCCACCTAGTGCTCACATCTTTTTTGTAACTGTCATTCTCTAATAAAAGGGCCAGGAGTCTCCAGAGAAAGGCCTGTTTTCAAGACAAGCAGGAAATACACAGGATGAGCCTGGAGCATTTTATAATTGAGAAAGTAAGGAAGTACTCTAAACAACAAACACAATGATGGAAATATTTCAAAGAGACACATAAGCCAACCGAAAGATTATTCAATGACCAAAGCTGGAACATTGTGAGCAAAAAATTAATCTAGTATTAGAATATATTTCTAAGAATAAAATAAATATCTATGAGTCCATGCTAATATGAACAAATACATAACTGAATAAAGAGGCAATAGAGAATGAACACATTTCTTATGCAGAAAATTCCAAATGATTTTTGTAGGTACTCCACCCTCAGGAAAGTGGAGCATAACTCCCACTCCTTACACACACACACACACACACACACACACACACACACACACACACACGGTATTTCTTATTTTGCACGACAAAAGAACAGCCAGAGTCCAACTGTGGATATTATTCTGTAAACTGGGTCATAGGGGAACAGGAATAGAGGTTGTGTTAATAATCTAAATATGCCATAGGAAGAACCAAGTAGAGATGATTAAATCATGGGACTCCCATGTCAGTATATTTGGAAAATGGCTTCCAAAATATTAAAATATTAATAAATATTAATGCATATTTATTAATAGAGATATTAATTAATTATTAATTATATAATTTATGCAATTCTGAAATAAAATAGATTGATAATAAAATATTAAAATAAAACTCTTCACTTATCCTCTGATGAAATAATCTGGATTCTTTCTAGTGATTGAAAAGAACCCAACTCAAACTGAATCAACAAATGAGAATTCATTTGCTCAGGGAACTGCAAAGCTCAGAAGTAGCTGCTAACATCAGGAATGGACAGAACTAAGAGTTCAAAAATGTTTCTAATGTCTGTATTTTTCTATAGTCAAGCCATGATTTACTCTGGTTGGTTTTATTCTCAGATTTCTACCTCACAGCAGCTCCAGGTTCTCCCAGTTCAGTAGCATCTCTGAAAAATACGGTTACCCTTCCAAATAAGTAAAAATCAATCAATCAATCAATTAATCCAACTTGACTCTTATTAGGCCAGCTGAGTTCTTCATTTACCACTCATAAAGTGCAGTGGGATGTTCCAGAACAGAATAATGCAGTTATCTCCACTTAATCTCATGGACGGACAGTGAAGTGGTAACTCAATGGAAATGGCCCTTGATGGTTGACTGAATAAGGACCATTTTTTTTTTAATGTGTAATTTCAAGTTCTGTATCTTGGATAACTGAGTATATGAAAAACAGTAAAAATAGATAAGTGTAAAAATAAAAACAGGAGTTAAGTTTAAGGCAAGAGGAGGATAATATAATCAGTTTTGAACAATTTAACTTTCATGTGTCATGGGGATAATTAATTGGGGTTGTTTAAAAAGAAATACATGTTGAGAAATTGTTGAACAAAGGTTAGGAAATGAAGAACCTTCTGTTTATATTTTATATTTTGATTTTATATACTATTTGGAGTTTTATGTACATATAATGTCTTTTTTTATTTGGCTATAAGGATCCATGTGTAGAGTAGACCAGATGTCTCAATGTGTAACTTACTGCTTCAGATGACAGATGTAATATGATACTTTGTCATTCTTTGAGCATAAATAAATAAATAATAATGCTTTAATAAAGATTTACAAAAATGGCTGAAATCACTCTTCATTTTGTTAGGGAAATAAGATTTTCAATAACAAAATAAAGTATGATATGTAAAACATGTACAAACTTAAAACTCTCATTTTAGTTTGGTATAAGCTTAACCAAAGGTGGCTTCTATTTCTCCACTGTTCCCCAAATGACTTTCCCTTCCCCTTGAACAAATAAAAATTCCCGCAGTTGCCAGGAAGAAAAGAAATCTATGAATACAAAACTTCAAAAAAAATTGTTTATCCCAAAATAAAGGTAGCAAAAGTGTCCATATTCAGTTATGCCTCCTAAAGTTCCTTTCACACAACTAAATGACCATATATTTTTATATTCACTGCAAACAGGACATAAAATGGAATAATGGCTCAATTCAATGAGTTCTAAACCTGATATATATGTGTGCACACATACACATATATATGTATATGTGCATATATATAGAGAGAGAGACTATGGTCCATTATAGTTGTTTGAGTACTTTGACTGCAAGCAACAGAGACTGATTCAGAAAAAGCAAAACAAAACATGTATGTGTATTGGGAGATTACAGGTCAGTCTTAAAATCAAAGAAATTATTTATTAAAGGGTTCAATTGTGTCCTCCCCCCAAAAATATACTTACTGAAGTCCCAAATGCCGAGTACTTCAGAATATGAACAGTTTTTGGAAATAGTACCTTTAAAGAGGCAATTAAACAAAGTGAGGTCTTACGGGTAGGCTCTAATCCAAAATGACTGATGTCTTGATAAAAAGAGATTAGGCTACAGACACGCACAAAGGAAAGACCATGTGAAAACACAGAATAAAGGCTATTTACAAACCACTGAGAGGTCTCAGAAGAATCCAACTCTGCTGATACCTTGATTTTGGACTTCTAGACTACAAATCTACGTCAAATAAATTTCTATTGTTTAAACCTCCCAATCTGTGGTACTTTGCTATGACAGCCCTGACAAACACATTACTGAACCCTAAGTCTCAGAAAGAATGTAAATAAGGTTATTTCCAGGAATTGCTATAAAATCTAATGAATAGTTATTTCAGAATTTCAGCCCTTGTATTCAATAAGTATAAACTCTGTCCACCCCTACATAAATTCAAAGTACAAATTCCCAGGATAAAGAAACTGATTTGCTAGGATTGAGCAACATGCTTACCTTTTGAGCAGGCCAAAAAAAATGTTGATTTACAGCTGCACCAAAATTGAATTAAAAAAAAAGAAAGAAATGGAAACTGAATAATGTAATAATTTCTACCAGCTATCAACATCTCCCAGAATGTCACTGTCTTCACAGAGGAAGGTCAAGTAGAGTCAAAGTTCACACAACGGGGAAAAGACTAGAGTATTCTATGCCCAAAGAGAAACTCTGCATGCCTGGAGAATGATGGTAGAGAAGAGTAGTAGGCCATAAGATCAGAGAGTAAAAGAAAGAGACCATATTTTCTAGAAATGGTTTCATAAGTCACAGAAGAAGGTTCGGATTTAATTTTCAGTGCAGTGTGAAACTTCTGCAGGTTTATTCAGGGAAGTTACATGAATTTTTTATGGTACTAAATGGTAAATCTAACTATTATGATAGGAGTATACCAGGGAAAGTGTGGAGAGAGAAGCAAAGCAATATGTCAGGTTAAGAAGATTATTGCTTTATAAATGAGGGAGATACTTAGACCAAAGCAAAAGTAGAAGAGTTGATGTGGTGTGGTCAGATTCAGAATATATTTTGAAGAGAAATCTAAGAGAACTTGCTTATTAATTGAGTATCAAGGGGTAGAAAAAAAGGAACCATAATCCTTAGTTCTTTGACCTGTACAATTAAGTGAAATATATATAATCAACTGAGAGAGGGAATTTAGGGAGGCACAGTTGGGAAGAAAGGGGTACTTGGTGGGAAATTAAAAGGTCAGTGTTGACTATGTTAATTTCAAATGTTTATTCTCTAGGAGAGAAAAATCTTCACCTGGGTTAAATACTGAGGAAATAAGATAGGTTCAGAAATTAAATTTGGTAAGTGTGAAAGCCACTATTGATGTTGACAAAAGTAATTTCTTTTTTTTAATAGTACCTTTTGTTTTTATTTATTTTTTCTCAAGATACACTGAAATACAACTGATTTATAACACTGAACAAGTTTTAGGAGTAGAAAATGTGAGTATATATACATAAAATTATTACCACCATAGTGTTAGCTAGCACCCCTATCACATCGCATAATTACCCTTTCTTCTCTGTGGTGAGAACACTTATGATCTCTTAGCTGTTTTCAAATCTGTAATACAATCATATTAACTACAGGAATCATGGACCATGCAATACGTTAATTAGCTCCTCGGGAGCTAATTAATGTATTGAGTAGAGTCCTCGGGACTTCTACTTATAACTGAAAGTTTTTTACTCTTTGCCCAACATCTCCCACTTCTCCTACTCCTCCATAATGGGCAACGACCATTCTACTCTCTATATCTACAAGTTCAGCTTTTCTGGACCCCACAGTCATGTGGTCTCACAGAATATTTTTCTTCCTCTTCTGATTTGTTTCACTTAGAAGAATATCCTCAAGGTTCATCCCTATTGTCACAAATGGCAGGCTTTCCTTCTCATGGCTAAATAATATTCCTTTACAAACTTATGCCACATCTTTATCCACTTATCTCTTTGGAAACTTAGGTTGTTTCCATACCTTGGCTATTATGATTAATGCTGCAATGAATATGGGAGTGCATAAATCTCTTTGATATCTTGATTTCACTTACTTTGATATATAGCTAGAAGTTGGTTGCTAGATGGAAAAGTAGTTCCATTGTTAACTTTAGGGGGAATCTCCATACTATTTTCCATGGTGGCTGTATCAGTTTACATTCCCACCACAGGTGCACAAGGGTTCCCTCACTAACTCTTGGTATCTTTTTTCTTTTTGATGATAGCCAGTCTAACAGGTGTGAGGTAATAATCTGATTATGGTTTTGGTTTACATTTTCCTGATGATTAGTGATGTGGAGTACCTTTCATGAATCTCTTGGCCTTTTTCAGGTCTTCTTTGAAAAAATATCCATCTAGTAACTCTGTCCTTTTAAAGATATAGAATTGTTGGGCGCCTGGGTGGCTCAGTGGGTTAAGCCGCTGCCTTCGGCTCAGGTCATGATCTCAGGGTCCTGGGATCGAGTCCCGCATCGGGCTCTCTGCTCAGCAGGGAGCCTGCTTCCCTCTCTCTCTCTCTCTGCCTGCCTCTCCATCTACTTGTGATCTCTCTCTGTCAAATAAATAAATAAAATCTTTAAAAAAAAAAAAATAAATAAAGATATAGAATTGTTGTTTTTATGCTACTGAATTACATGAGTTCCTTATATATTTTGGATATTAACCCCTTATCAGGTATAAGATGTGTATTTTCTCCCCATTCCATAGATTGACTTTTCATATTGTTGATTGTCTCTTTTGCTGTGCAGAATCTTTATGGATTATGTAATTTCACTTATTAATGTTTTGCTTTTGTTGTTAGTGCTTTTGGTATCATGTTCAGGTTCTGGGTTGAAACTGGATCACAGAGGATTATAGGGGAAGGGAGGGAAAAATAAAACAAGATGAAATCAGAGAGGGAGACAAATCATAAGAGACTCTTAATCATAAGAAACAGACTGAGGGTTGCTGGAGGGGAGGGGTTGGGGTAGTAGGGGTGAGAGAGGGGGGATAAGGTAACTGGGTGATGGACATTAAGGAGGCATGTGATGTAATGAGCACTGGGTGTTATATAAGACTGATGAATCACTGACTTCTACCTCCAAAACTAATACACTATATGTTAATTAGTTGAATTTAAATTTAAAAAATGGATTGAGGTATAAATGTAAGACCATAAATTGTAAAATTCCCAGAAGACAACATAGAGGAAATATTTGTGACATTGGACATGTTGACAGTTACCAAATGTGGGTGGTGTAGCATTATCCTATCTACAGACCAAAGAAATTTCTGAGTAGTAGTAGAAACAAATCTGATGGGGGTTAGAAAAAAATGGGAAGATCTAGAAAAAGCAAATGTAAAGGGTTTTCCTAAAGTAGGTGCAATGATATGCAAAGAGAGCTGGATAGCAATATGGGGAAAGGGTTATATATTTAAATTAGAGACATTATGACATATTTTATGTTGGTGAAGTGAAGAGTAGAATTAATAACGTAGTGAGGAGATGATTTCAGAAGCAAAATCCTTGATCAGATGAAATGGTGTTGGATTTCATGCCCGCATGTTGAGATTGGCCTTAGAAGAAGCAGAAATAGTTTGATCAAAATTACAAAAGTGGAAGCAGCATATTTTGTTACAGCTTCAGTGGATTCATATATTAAGTGGTGGGAAGATGAAGTAGTACTTGTATAATTGTTTCTTCTTTCTCAGTGAAAGAATTACCAAAATATACTTAGCAGCTGGGCATGAGTCAGGAAAAGGAAGTTTAAGTATAAGGTAAAGATATGAAATAATCATTGCATAAAAGGGACAACACATTTTCCAGGAAATTCAATGGAATTGTTAGGGAGTGTTAAGTTCCCACAGTGATCTGTGGTCATAAGTTTAAAACACAACTGGTACTTTTTCTCCTGCCACATTCACCTCTTCAGAAGCAGGAGTTCAATATGTACAGGAGGCTTTAAAGAGGGGTGAGAATTTATCGGAGAGTTTGATGGAGAGAGAATGCCGAAAGAGTAAGGAGTCATTGTAAAAGAGAGTTTGAAATGTTGGCAGCAAGAGGCAGGTAGGTTAAACAAAGAAGCAAGCTACCAATATTGCTTGTAAACAAAGCCGGTTCAAAGAACTACTGTATCATGAGGAATACACCTATCAAAGCCTAATGCTACATGTTTTTTCCACCAGAAATGTACAACTGGTTGATCAAGTGAGGTAACAGAAACAGGAGCATAGGTTTCTTCATACTAAAACCAAGTCATATAGAGGGTAGCAGAAGTTCCCAAATTACCTGCTTACTCCCAAGGCCATCAATAGTTCCTTGTGAATTTACTCTTTGTCCATAGAGCAATCATAATGTCTGCAAGAATGCAGAAAGTTTATAATCTGTCTGCAAGAATGTAAACATTATTCAGCCTCTTTTTTTCATATCTTTCCATTTCTTTCCAAAGCCTCCCTAGATATTATCTTCTATTATCTTGTATTCATGAACTCAACACATTCTTCATAATAAATAAATAATGCATTTTCATCTCCCAATATGGCAGATTCATGTTTTTATTAATAATTCTTAATGTTGTCACAGATTTAATAACTCTACTGATGTATTTTGTATTGTTATTTACTCATTCATGTGGTAGGCTCATACATACAGATAGATCATAGTAAAAGGAATTTTAGGATTAGAGAATTAGAAGGCAACTTAGAGGGTATCAATCACTTCATAGAGATGCTAGGTACCAGGTACCAGCTCTTTACAGTACATGGAAAATATAATTATTCCCATTTTCCTAATATAGCCACAGTTACAAACTGTGCAGAACTTGTCCAAAATCATACCTTTTCACATATCTGTAAGTTAGGTTTCACTCTCAGATCTACATGTCTGAAAGTTTGGGCTCATACCCTACAACTATGCAATATTGTTTGTCCCTTCCTAAATAGTATGTACTCTATTCCCAGATAAGTAAATTGAAACTCAAAAGAACAGATTTGCCTAGGCTCCCACAGTTAATTGGCAACAATGCTCAGGTTATCATCCAACATCTTAAAATGTAGGGAAGTTTTATTGAGTAGGGGGCTATATTTTTGACATTTCATAAATTATTCCTTTTATTTCATTTTTTAAAAAATTATTGTTATATTGAGTACTATTGTTTATTTTAAATATACTTTTTATGGTTAGGAACTGCACTTGAATGCAAAATTGTAGGGTTGAAGAGACCAAGAAACTCAGAATCATATGGCTTGAAGAGAAAAACAAGCAAACCTTTGTTTTCATTAGTTCAAATCAAACCAATTAGTTATTTCTTACTATAACAATATACACTAGGGTTATAAAAATATCCTTATTACTCAAAGCACTGAAAAAAATTGCTTTTGTGAGTTTAATACTTCATAGTCCATAAATGTTTTCTTTCACTGAAATAATTTAACACCAAGTTGCAAAGCAATATAATCATTGCAATGCACTGAATACAACAGATAGGAATATCATGAATTAATTGATAAAAATTACCAAGACAAATAACCAAACTCTTTCTTGTATTGTCTACAACCATTCTTAAGAAAAATTTTTATCATTTTGCTTTATATTATGTTTTCAAAATGAGAGCTTTTAGTGGGTAACATTCTAATTTTGTAAGATTGCAACTGTAAAACTTTTAAAAATGGAAAGTGATGTTAATAAGATTTTAATTAGTTTTAGCTCTATTTGTAAAATTAAGAATTCATTTTAGCAACGGATTTATAATTGGATTTTTCATAACAACAAAACATATGTTCATTTATAGTAACAGCATTAAGGGAGAGTAAAACACAAATAAACTTATCTGGCCTATTAAAATAAGATTTTAAAAGAACCTCGACAAAGGAAAATATTAAACAATGGTTATATTTTATCAATCTTCTAAATCAAGACTTTTCTTTTGCATTGAGAAAAATAAGGTAAGTAAAAATAATTATATAAATTAATGAAAATATTCTTGGCATAAAAATTTATAAAAATGATAAAGTTTTGCTATTTGATATACATATATTTGAATATCAAATTTAAAAGTTTGTGAAATTGTTTAAAACAAGAAGACTATTCATTGGTGATTGAGTGGTTTGATTTTTGACCACTAATTTCACCTTTTTCTAAAAGTTTATTTTGCTCTCTACTTAAGAAAATAGAGGATATCATGGGGGAAAATTATGATGACAATCCTTTTAAAAATCCATTGTCACAGGCTCTTTTAATTAGAAAAATTTTATTGGAATTCTTCCAGCTTATCATCAGATAATCACTTTGCATATATGATATTTGGTATGAAAAAAAATTAAGCAACTCCCTCAAACCATTTAGCTATATTATATTCCATGAAAAGTGTTCAGGCTGCTTGAAGTAAGATTCAGTTCTTTGACATAAATATCTTGAGCAGCTAAAGTTCCAGGTTTATTTTTTCTAACATCTATAGTTGAACAATGAAATAGGAAAGAAATACATTTCCGTCTTGGGTGTGAATTAGTGATCCATATGTTGGAAAGGTAATTTAATCTAGGCCAGATGAAAATTGCTGTTGCATATTTAGAAAGGAAGCAGTTTATCTGATATATCACCTGATATATCATGGCCCATGTCCAACTGTAGTTGAGTCCTTATCTATTCAAATCATTTTTTTATTAATATGTTTTCCTTCACTATACCAGAAGTCTTTTTGCTCCCTTTTTTAATTAAAGGAGTCGTTGCACCTTGGCTTACCTTCTCCCCAGCTCCCTCTCTCCCGATTGCGTATAGTACCTTGGTATGTTGGTGTTGCTAGTAGCATTGCAAGTGATTACACAGTATTACCGATTGTCAGCTGCAGAGTGATCATTTTTCTATTTCTTCTTTTTCTTCTTCTTTCCTTTTTCCTCTTTCTCTTCCTCCTCCCTCTTCCTCTTCCTCTTCTTTTTTGCTGCTACATTTTTCCAAGCTATGTCTCTTAAATTTTTGAAAGCCTAATAAAACTGTTCCTAAATTTATTACTTTGTACTCTATAGTGCCTATCATGGGATTTTCCTCTGTTCAATTATACTCCATAATGTAAACAAGTATTAGCTCTTTCTCTGATAAAATAATGATAAATGAATTCCCAGGCCAAAGGCTAACAAGAAAAACAAATATGTCTGGTATTTTAAGTTGATGACTTTCTAGAACGTAATTCCAGCCATATCACTGATGTTTGGATGGAAGAAAATAAGAAAAAAAACATAGGCTGCTGATAGTTCTTCCATTTGTTGGCAGGCTATATGTTCTAGAAAACAGAGAGGGGAAAAAGATTATCTTCTGTTTCTATGCCTACCCTACTAGAAGCATGTACTTCCTTACAAATCAATGCTTCCATTGAGAACTCAGTGCAGAGATGGAATAATTTTATTCTCTGTTTTATTTGCAAAATGTATTATAACAAAGTGTTCTTTTAGAGTTCTGTGATGAGCATCCCTAGTATCCATGTACTTTAAATTGTACTCAAATACATGCATTTCTCAAACCCTTGTAACATTTTGTCAGGGCTGTTCAATGTTCTTCTCATTGATTATAATACAAGTACAACATCTTTATTTGGTAGCAATTAAATAGTTTGTACCTATAACACTGAAAAGACTTTTAGAGACTGGTTACAATGAGGTAACTCAGGTATATCAGCCTGAAGTATTCTGGCATTATAGTTCTTCATTCTATTTGGATGGAAATCAAATTTGAAGAAAAGAAACACTTTTGGTCTGGCAGAGAGGTGAGTGATACTTTTGAAATAGCTACAAATCCCATTTTCCTTTCAAGTTCACAGTACTTTTGAGGAAGATTCTTGCCAATATCTCAAAGGAAGCTGCTTGCCTCAGAAGAGAGCCCCAGGAAAGGAAAGTGATGTGAGAGGGAGCGAGTGTAAAAGGATGGAAAGCAGGCATTTCTGCAATCTTTTACTTGGTTTATCCTCAATCTACTTTTGAATTTGTTTTGGCTAGGAAACTTCCTTCTTTTGCACTTCAGAAAAGATATGGGTTTTAAAGAGACAAAAAAGATTTTTGCATGAGAAAAATTAGATACTCTGTTAATTTCACCAACATAGTTCCATCAAAAGAAGTGTCTTAGTACAGTCTCTAAAATCACTCAAATATGTGCCAGTCTCACCAGGAAGTGATGACACTTGGGATATTTCAGCACCTTCTGTGTCCTTTCAGTATTGAGAGCATGAGAACAGAGATTTACATCTCAGATCCTCAAGTTTCAGTGCTCTTCCTGTTCCTGAAAATGTCATCTTAACAGGTCTGTTCAGCCTGAAACGTGTCACCCGACTTCGGTTTGCTCCAATGATGTTTCAGGGAATAGTCTTTGATGCTGGACATATGTTCTAAGGATGCACCACCAAAGTGTAAATGGAGGCTAGTAACACTACTGAGTTAACACCTACATACATTTTTAAAAGTACTTTTCTTCACAGTCATCATTCCATTTTCACACCTCAGATCCCAACTCTGGCTTGTCAATGACTATTGTTTGACAGCAAAATGGCGAATTGTGGTCCCAAAAAAGAATTATTTCCTTTATATCAATACTTTGGAAGGCAAAACAAAGAAGGATTTTATGGTTAAGCAATTTCTTAAAGTGTAGCTCTCACCTCTCAGATTTATAGCTATTGTGTTCATATTATTACAGGTATAGTGTTCATGTTATTAATTTCTACCTAGTCTTTTGTAAAACACCACATTGCATTAATTGCTTTATTTATATTGATTTTCTTTCTTTCTTTTTTTTTGTACCTTTGAAGATACGAGCTGAAATATTCAGCAATGACTATATTTTTCTTCTGTATTTTTGAACATAATGGCCTTTTGTCTAAGTTGATTATTACTAAATTAAAGAGAAAAATAAACTTTCCATTTTTTAGTTTTTCACTCACAAGTGTGTGATTTCTCTGGTAAATTTGTGGTAAAGATAGCTGGAAAACCAAAATTAAATGTTAATTGTTAATGATACTTTGATGAAGTCATTGAACCAAAATAAAAACCTATGTGAAATGGATGAATTAGTTAAAATGTTTAAGTTGTTTTTTTCTTTATATTGGAAATACTTGAATGATGGCTTGAATTTTTTTTAAGATTTTATTTATTTGACACAGAGAGAGAAAGAGAGAGAGCACAAGCAGGGGGAGTGGCAGGCAGAGGGAGGGGGAGAAGTAGGCTTCCCCACTGAGCAGGGAGCCCAATGCAGGGCTCAAGCCCAGAACCCTGAGATCATGACCTAAACTGAAGGCAGACACTTAACTAACTGAGCCATCCAGGTGCCCCAAATTTTAAAACATTCAAATATGTGTTGGTGTATTTATAAAAAATGTAAGAACAATTGATTGATTTTTTTTCATTAATATGTAAACAAACTTTAAGGCTTGGTTTATATGTCTACATTGTTTAATTACCTAGATATCTAATCAAAAACATAAATGACAGTAAAAGTGAAAAACTGTAAATCCTACACTTGATTATCAGAATTATGAAAAAGTTTATGTATCAAAGTAAAAATGCAAAGAAAAGCCTATAGGCCAGCATAAAATTAGCACAAAAGTATTGTTCTGTATTTGATTTTAGACTTCACATTATTAAATTGCAGTTTCCACACATGTGAACTATGAAGTAAATTCAACAATTCTTTTATTAGTCTGTACCACCTAAACAGTGCTATAGTCATTTTTAACATCCATATAATCAAAAAATTAAAACATACCAGAAAATGATGAATGCACAACCTAATATATATTAACAAAAAGTCCAATTTTCTTATAAAGACCAATTAGAAATTGCATGGTTTTCACTGAAACAGTAAACTGCGACAAATGAATAGAAACAACGAAATAACTTTGGGAAACCAAATTTATAAATGAGTCACTATGAGTTTTCTGAGTTTTATGTGCTTTATTAGCACTGTCTGTCATCATATCAGGCCTTAGGAATAGGGGAAACAAATGTTACAGCAAATAGGGATAAATGTTTGTCAACTAATACAAATAGCTAGAAGCATTATTTTATTCCAGCTGTTCTTAGAAAATACTTGCTACATAAAAAATGAAGATTTGATCTCTTTTTTTCTTTTTTTCACAAAGGTCACTCAACAAGTAACCAAACACTAGTTTTAAGAAAATAGGGTGCTATGGATCTTCTAAAAAATGAAAACAAAAGAGTACAGAACAAATATTTCAGTGGGTATCAATCACATATTTATTTCCTGTCACTTCCCAAACATTGCCCATTTTTCCATTTTCAAGTATCAGACTTGTCCTTAGAAATGTTAGAAATGTTGACAGCGTAAGGAATCTTAGAAAATTTGATAAAGAATTTGATAAAGAATTTCTAATGCATGGAAGAATAAATATTGTTAATATGCCTATGTTACCCAAAGCAATCTATACATTCAACACAATCCCTATTAAAATACCATCAACTTTTTTTCACAGAGCTGAAATAACCCTAAAGCAAAAGAAGACAAGACAAAACAAAACCAGAAAAGACATCAAATAGCCAGAGGAATGTTGAAAAGAAAATCAAAGCCAGTGGGATCACAATTCTGGACTTCAAGCTCTATTACAATGCTGATACAGACAGGCACAAAAGAAAACACATAGATCCATGGAACAGAATAGAGATCCCAGAAGTGGGCCTTCAACTTTATTATCAATTAGTTTTCAACAAAGTGGGAAAGAATATCCAATGGAAAAATGACAATCTCTTCAACAAGTGGTGTTGGGAAAATTGGGCAGCCACATGCAGAAAAATGAAACTGAACCATTTCCTTACACCATAAAAAAAAAAAATAGACTCAAAATGGATGAAAGACCTAAATGTGAGACAGGAATCCATCAAAATCCTAGAGGAGAACACAGGCAGTAACCTCTATGACCTTGGCTGCAGCAGCTTCTTGCAAGACATGTCTGCAAAGGCAAGAAAAACAAAAGCAAAAATGAACTATTGGGGCTTCATCAAGATAAAAACTTTTGCACAGCGAACGAAACAGTTGACAAACTTGAAGGAAACCTATGAAATAGGAGGTGATATCTGCAAATGTCTTGTCAGATAAAGGGCTTGTATTCAAAATCCATGAAGAACTTATCACACTGAACACCCAAAGAACAAATAAACAAATCAAGAAATGGGCAGAAGACATGAAAAGGCATTTCTCCAAAGAAGACATCCAAATGGCCAACAGGCATAAAAAAAATGTTCAACATCACTCAGTGTCAGGGAAATACAAAGGAAAACCACAAGGAGATATCAGTTCACACCAGTTCAAATGGCTAAAATGAACAAGTCAGGAAACAACAGATATTGGTGAAGATGGCATGAAAGGGGAGCCATCTGACACTATTGGTGAGAATGCAAACTGAAGCAACCACTCTGGAAAACAGTATGGAGGTTCTTCAAAAAGTTAAAAAATAGGGGTACCCTACATCCCAGGAATTGCACTGCTTGGTATTTATCCAAAAGATACAAACAGTGATTTGAAGGGGCACCTGCCACCCAATATTTATAGCAGCAATGCCCACAGTAGTCATAATATGGAAGGAGACCAGATGTCCATCAACAGATGAATGGATAAAGAAGATGTGAGATATATATATATATATAGATAGATAGATAGATAGATTTAATTATTACTCAGCCATCAAAGAAATGAGATCTTGCCATTTTCAATGATGTGGATGGAACTAGAGGGTATTATGCTAAGCAAAATAAGTGAAGAAGAAAAAGACAAAAACCATGTGATCTCACTCATATGTGGAATTTAAGAAACAAAACAGATGAACATAGGGGAAGGGAAGGAAAAATAAAATAAGACAAAAATAGAAAGGGATGAAAGCCATAAGAGACTCTTAATATACGGAACAAACTGAGGAGAGAGGTAGGAGAGGTATGGGCTAATTGGGTGATGGGCATTAGGGAGCACACTAGAAGCAATGAGCACTGGGTAAGTCCCTGAATTCTATCTCTGGAAACTAATAGTACTGTGTATGTTCATTAATTGAATTTTAATAGAATTTTTTTAAAAAAGGAATTCCTAATGCAGAAAACATTTCTGTTCATTGATTTCACTTTACTCTCTGAAAAGATGTTGTAATGTACAGTAGATAAGAAATGAAAATAAGGGGCACCTGGGTGGCTCAGTGGGTTAAGCCTCTGCCTTCGGCTCGGGTCATGATCCCAGGGTCCTGGGATTGAGCCCCACATTGGGCTCTCTGCTCGGCAGGGAGCCTGCTTCCCCCCTCTCTCTCTGCCTGCCTCTCTGCCTACTTGTGATCTCTCTCTGTCAAATAAATAAATAAAATCTTTAAAAAAAAAACGAAATGAAGATAAATCAGGGAAATTTTTTTCTGCATTTACATCAAATCAATGTTATCTATATAGCAAACAAATCCAAGAGTCATTAATGATAATGCACATGTCTGGTCTTTAAGAGTTTCTTTCTATTTGTGAAGCCCCTAATAACAGGATTTTGAGTAAGTTCAAAATTCTACTCAATAGTTAAGTGTATGTGGCAGAATAATACTTCTCTGACCTTCCAATTCTCAACTGCTTTCTTCATTAAAAATTGTCATTAATTTTTGTTTTACACTTACTATTTGTTAAATAATACCACATCAAATTCATAAAAAAATGACTTACTTTTGCAGATAAGGAAACTGAGGCCTAGATGTATTAACTAGCTGCCTTCCCATAACTCTGTTGGATGAATGGAATCTGGATTTAAACCCTGGTCTCACTGATTGCTGAGCCCAATACCAGACAGTCAGACTGCAGGACAGAAGAAGTGAAACAGGAAGAAAGATTTCAGTGTAAACGTGTTATATGGTTTGTCACCACTAATGTGTTATGGATTCTCCATCTTGAGGGATATTCTAAAAGGCCTTATAAAATATCTCCTAAAACTGTCCAACCAGGGATGAAAGAAGGAATGTTTTTTCCCACAGATTCCTAACCCCCACTATCCAGGAGCGACCCCAAGGACATAAATTCAAGCTAATTTCCAGGTTACGCATTTTCAAGTACCTAATAAAAATCCCTAGAGTTGAAAACAGATGTTAGGAAATTCTGTCTAGGTGAAATAAGTCAATTAAAACTTGTTCTGAATTGGTCACAGGGCAATACTGGAATGGGAAACAAAACCAAAAGACTTTAAGGTGGCATACAAGAGGTATTTAATATACCTTACTTCTACTTCCTTTAGGGAAACCACTTTGAGAACCACTTGTTTCCGAGTAACTTTATGATATTCAGAAAGACCAGAAACATAGTATTTATGCTTTATATTAAAGACAAAGCCTACCACAATGTCCCGTACATGGTAGGTACTCAATAAAAAACTTGTTTTATTTATGATTGCTCCATTTGGTTGCATTTTTAAAATGTTTTATTTATTACATTTAACTTGTTATTTCATTTGAAATCTATTTTGATGTATAATTTATTTTTTCCTGAATTGGTTTTCTCATTACCAAAATAATATACTGAATAATCCATCTATTTCTCTTTTGATTTATAATTCTTTTATTTTCTATTAAAGACAATCTACTTTAATAATTACGATAAAGTCATGAGTACCACAAGAAATATGGCATGAAAAGTGCTAAGCAAAATCTCTGGAACAAAGTACGCACTAAAGAATAGTCACTTTTTTCCCTTTGACCTACTATCTGCCTCTATCTCTGCTAGCACGTGCTAGGAATGACTTCAGTATGAAAAAGAGTTTACTGTAAACTTCCTGATTAAACTGGTATCACAACCATTCTGGATAATATGCTTCAAGTCTATGTTTTAGTCGTCTCTCCATCATCCTTAATTTCTGCATGTCTTAAATAAACCACAAGAGACTAACCTAAAGGCTTCGGCTTAGAATATTTGGCCTTCACATTTCCCTTCTGTGTTAGGAGAATTTGGAGAATTTTAATATTTAACAATTATTGTAAAGAGTTTTTAACTTATTATTTTTCTGCTGTCTCCATCAGCAACCTTCTGTAGTCAATAATTTTCTTAGCACACAACTAAAACACACATCAAATTAAAGAAGATGTTATATTGTAATAATTGCCGTTTTCACATATTCCACGTAAGGAAATAAAGAAAAAAGGATACATCTTTGCAAAGAGGATCATGGTACCAGTGATCAGAAGGATGACACAGGGAGAGAGAGTAATTCTACCAATATCTATTCCCAAAGCAACAGGCCAAACACTAGTCTTCCTTGTTGCATGTCCAGATCATTGCCCACATGTGCACAAAAGAACAATGTGTCTATGATATGCGGGTAATATTCCTAGATATATTTTGGACATTTGTAAAAAACCAAAATCTGATATTCAGAACAATTCTGATTATAGTTATTTGAGCCATTAGAAACAACCAACCCAGATTAACCACAGAATCAATTCACTCAGCTGTGTCTAAAGAGGTAAGAACTGTTACCTAAGCAATTACCTTAGTTACCACATTCACAACCTAGCTAAATGCATCAGAGAACCATACTTCATATGGTCAGTCTGTCCAAAGTTTTCAATTTCTTATATTCCATATAGTTAAAATACCATGTGTTTTCAATTTCATCTCTGCATTTGCAATAGCTGTGATGATATTTCTTTGAAGTAAAGGAAACCATGCAAGCTATATCATAAAAGCAATTTTATTTTACATGACAGTAAGGGTATGCCAGTTATTGCAAAGAGTTTTTAACATATTCATTATTTTTCTGCTCTATCAGTAACTTCCTATACTTACTAATTTTCTTAGCAAACAACTCAAACAGCCATCAAATTAAAGACATTATGCTGTAAAGATTGTCTTATTTGCATATTCAATGGATGCATTGTTTTATTTCATTTTTTCCAGTTTTATTGAGGAATAATTTATATACTATTTCATTTTTGTTAAAGTTTGTGTCATGTGTTCAGCTGCCTTTCCTATTTAGGGGTTGACAAAAGAAGAATATTTTGAAACAAATTAGGGAACATTTAAATAGATAATTAATTATGCAATGATGTTGTAGTTATATACTATCAATTGACATTTACTAAATTAGAAAAAGCCCTCTTGAATGTGGTATCCCATACAACAGACATTGATTTTGTCCAAAATAATTCAAACTTCCACAGGGAATAGCTAGTTTTAAGTTTTTGGTTATATACCAACTCTGAATAGACATTATCATTGTGGAGGCAAATTACTGTGATGAAATCTTTTGTTTTGATGTAAAATATGTACCCTTCTAGATTTTTGGCTGAGACACCCCCTGTAATAAAAGAGATATTAACAGGAGAAAGGCATTTAATTTCAAATGTATAGGGGCCCCACAGATATAAGACCCCACAAAAGCAGACCAAGGCAGATGGCTTTTATACCTTTTTGACAAGGAAACAGTAAATTTATGAAGAATTGGCAAGACAACAAAGTTTTGGCTTGGGGTAGGAAATGAATAAAGAAGTAACAAGATTTGTTCATATACCCTTCTCAGCCCTGATTTTCATGTCTCTGGTGATAAGGATATCTCTTTACTTCCTGGTACAGGGAGGATACACTTTAAATAGGATTTATTTCCTGCTTTCAGGGGCTAAAAGAAGGAACAGAGTGTGCTTTTTGGACTGGTTGCTTTTTAAGTAACTTTAATTCAAAATAATCAATATGCCAAAGAAGCATATTTGAGGGTGGCCTGCTCTGAAGCCCATCAAATACAAAAGCATTTTCTGAAATTAACTGAAAAATTCTCTTCTCTGGTTACTGTTTCTGAAGGAAATAGAATTAATTCTGAAATCTATAAGCTAAGACTGAAAAAATGAGGAAAAAATTAACAAAAAAATTGGAGAAACAGTGACAAAATCATAAGAATTTCATAAGTGCTGAAAGCAAAGAGGTGACTTTAGAGAATAAATACAATGTGATAAAATTATTTTCAGTTGGTGAGAGTCACCATTCCATCAGTTAAAGAAGGAAGAATGAAAGAAATTCAAGGTTCATATATACAATGGATTATTACTCAGCCATCAGCAGGATGAATACCCACATTGAAATGGACGGTACCCACATCAACATGGATGGAACTGGAAGGGATTATGCTAAGCAATTTCCCTCTCTTGTTTCATCTTGTTTTATTGTTCCCTTCTTTCCCCTCCTTTCCCCTATGATCCTCCATTTTGTTCCACATATGTGTGAGATCATATGATAATTGTCTTTCTCTGATTGACTTATTTTGCTTAGCAAAATACCCTCTAGTTCCAACCACATCATTGAAAATGGCACAATTTCATTTCTTTTGATGGCTGCATAGTATTCCATTATATATATATATCTCCCACATTTTCTTTATCCATTCATCTGTTGATGGGCATCTGGGCTCTTTCCATAGTTTGGCTATTGTGGGCATTGCTGCTATAAACATTGGGTGGCAGGTGCCCCTTCAAATCACTGTTTGTATCTTTTGGATAAATACCTAGCAGTGTATTTGGATAAATACCTAGCAGTGGGCATTGCTGCTATAAACATCAGAGTGCAAGTGCCCCTTTGGATCACTATGTTTGCATCCTTTGGGTAAATACCTAGTAGTGCAATTGCTGGGTTAAAGGGTACCTCCTTTTTTCATTCATCCCCCTGCTTGCTGGGCCCCTGCTTAAAGAGCAGTAACCTGACTATGCCATGATTTGTGGTATATGGTCACCCTGAGCTGAGGACCCATTCTTGGGCTTTCTGATTGAAGCTGGCTTCCCTGGCTCCAATGCCTGGGAACTCTTCCACTCTTAGGCATCTCTGGTCTTCTTGTGACCCTGGGGATCCTGAAACCACAACTGTCCCACCTAGGATTCCTCCCCACTTTGCCAACTGAGCACCTTTCAGGCAGGAATGTCTCAGTGAAGCAGACTTCTAAAAGTTCTGATTTTGTGTTCCTCTGCTGTATCACTTTACAGTGCTGGCTTACAGAAGCTCCCTCCCCTGCAGTTTATCTTCTGATATATTGCCTTGGAGTCACTTCTCCTCACCTCTTACCTTGCAGAAAGTGTCCACTTCTCTATTTGTAGAGTTGCAGCTATTCTTAGATGTCTGGTTGAGTTCACAGGTGTTCAGAATGATTTGACAGCTATTGAGCTGAATACCTGGGACCAGATGAAACTGAGGTCTCCTAATCCCCCACCATCTTGGACTCAACATCTTTATGTGTCAGCTTGACTGGGCTAGGCAATACTCAGATAGCTGTTAAAACATGATTTCTGGGTGTGTCTCTGAAGGTGTTTCTGAAAGAAATTAACATTAAATCAATTGACTGAGTAAAGATTACCCTCACCAAAACAGGTTGGCATCATTGAATCCACTGAAAGCCTGAATAGAACAACAACAACAACAAAAAAAAATGGGTAAGAGAAAGGGTAAACTTTCTCTCTGCTTGAACTAGGACATCTACCTTTTCCTGCCCTTGAACATCAATGGTCCTGGTCCTCAGGTCTTTGGACTCAGACTGGGACTTATGCCATTGACACCCCTGGTTCTTAGGTCTTTGCATTTGGACTGCAAATACACCACCAATTTTCCTGGGTTTCCAGCTTGCAAATGGCAGATCATGAGATTTCTCAGTGTCCATAATCTCATGAACCAATCCCTTATATATACATATCTGTACTATATCGATACATATCTATATATCTATCTCCAATTGGTTCTGTTTCTCTAGAGAATCCTACTATACCATCAAAACCCAGTTTTACCTATTTCTGGCTTGGCTTCTTCTGAGTTGACTTTATATTATTATTCATTCTTCTTCTTCTTCTTCCTCTTCTTCCTCTTCTTCTTCTTCTTCTTCTTCTTCTTATTATTATTATTATTATCATTTTCAGGGGTAGAATTTAGTGATTCATCTGTTGCATATAGCACCTAGTGCTCATTACATCGTGTGTTGACTTCATTATTAAGCAACTTGTTCCCTCATGGTTGCAGGATGTACATCAGGTAACCCTTAAATTATATGTTCTCCCCACAATCCATCAGAAAAGATAAAGTATCCCCAATAGCTATGAATTTCATATACTTATTTTAATTGGTTGTCTGGATTGTATATCTGTCCCTGAGCCAATCATGAGGGCCAGAGGAAAGTAGTGTGATTGACTTAGGACTGGACAAATGCACCACTCCTAGGGACAAAGGTGTAATCATTTTCAGTTAGGAACACAGGAGTAAAGAGTAGGGAAGGGATGGTGATCTAGGGGAAAATTAGATTATTGTTATTTGTATTAGTTTCCTGAAGTTGTTGTAACAGATTACCACAATTTTGATTGCTTAAAACAAAACAAAACAAAACATAACAGAATATTTGCTTACAGTTCTGGAGTCAGGTAGCCCAAAATCAGGCAGGGCTATACTCCCTTCAGGGCTTCTAAAGAAGAATCTTCCAGGCTTTGCCTAGCTCCTGGTGATTCCAACAGTTCTTTGGCTTCTGATTACATCACTCCAATGTCTGTCTCTGTGCTAACATTGCCTTTTTTTGTTTGTTTCTCTCTAAACTCCCTTTGCCTTTTTCTTATCTTTTCTATCCTTATAAGGATACCTGTGTGTTTACTTAAGTCCCGCCTGGATAATTTAGGTTAATCTCTTCATCTCAAAATCCTTAAATTAATATACCTGCAAAGATCCTTTCTCTATCTTTCCAAATATGATAAAATTTATGACTTCTAGAGATTAGGAGTTAAAATCTTTGGGTGACTATTATTATAGCTACCAGAAATATGAAATCAGAGCTTGATAACCATAACAATAAATGTCCACCACATTCTCCATATTTGGAAATGGAGACAATATGATAGGATGGTAGATGAGCAGGATTTACCAGCATTAGTAACTGGGTTGGAATCTGAGCTGTGCCAAATTATAGTCTTTGTGTCCTGGGCCATTTACCTAACCTCTCTGAGCCTCAGTTTCTTATTAGTAAAATAAGAGATAATAAAAGCATCTATCTCATACTCTTGGGTGGGGTATAAATAAAATGCATGTAAAAAACAGCATATTAGGGGCACCTGGGTGGCTCAGTGGGTTAAGCTTCTGCCTTCAGCTCAGGTCATGATCTCAGGGTCCTGGGATCCAGCCCTGCATCGGGCTCTCTGCTTAGCAGGGAACCTGTTTCCCCCTCTCTCTGCCTGCCTCTCTGTCTACTTGTAATCTCTCTCTCTCTGTCAAATAAATAAAATTAAAAAAAAAACACAGCATATTACACAATACATAGTACTGAACAAATAGATAGTGGGTAATAATATTTGTCTAATATTTTTATATTTACATATCAGAAATAAAACTTTTTTTTAAAGATTTTATTTATTTATTTGACGGAGAGAGAGAGGTTACAAGTAGGCAGAGCAGCAGGTGGTGGGGAGGGGTGAAGCAGGCTCCCTGCTGAGCAGAGAGCCCAATGTGGGGCTCCATCCCAGGACCCTGAGATCATGACCTGAACCGAAGGCAGAGGCTTAACACACTGAGCCACCCAGGCACCCAGAAATAAAACTGTTTTTTAGTTTTCAGTGCCATCTGTTTCCCTAATTCTCCCCCCGCACACACACAAATAGAAGTGATGTAACAGCATGCAAAGAGTGAACAATTGGGAAGTAGGAGCCCTGACTTCCCACCATTGTTGTGAAACCAGAGGCAAGTTATGTCCTCTCTGGATAGCACTCTATATATCTACAAATGGAGATAAATTTGGAATAGATATCAGCAAATGATAGCTTATGTGCCAAATCCAGCCCATCCATTCATTATTTTTTGTCTAAAAACCATTGCCTACAAAAGCAGAGCTGAGCAGTCCCTAGGGTGACTAGTCTAGCCCACAAAGCCAAAAATATTTACCATCTGACCATTTCCAGAAAAAAATTTCCAAACTTTAGGTGCTTACTTAGGACTTTTTGTCTTAAGTTTCTGTAAATCCAAAAACTCATTTTTAACATTCTTTTGGACCAAGTAAACCAGCAGATAATGCTAATTTGTCTAGATAATACACTGAATTATAGAGCCTTATAGAGATAATATATTTGTAAATCATACATTTCCAAACAAATCAATTGGTACTTGGTAGTTTAATTGGAGGGAGATAGGATCGAAACAAAAAGGAAACAGTTTCTTCTGCATAAATGAAAAGGTCTTCTCAAATGAATAAATAACAAGAACATAGTCCTGTTTTATGTTATGATTTCAGCCTAATTAAGACCCATTTGAAAAAAAAAAAGTTTTAAAATATAAAGTGTAATTTATTAGGAGTACACAAATAATGACAACATTCTACCCTTGTCTAGTTGCCTAGTAGAAGTCTGTTTTAAGGAATGGATAAGAATAATTAAAATTGGCATATCAAAATACCAATTAAGGAAGACTGGCCTCTACTGATATTGATGGTATAATATTAGATCACTATGACTATCATGGAGTTCATGCATTGATAATATCTTTCCCTGAAGATTACCATTCTTTAGCAACTATGTTAAAAATGCAATAAAATAAAAAACAAAATGAAATTAAATGAAACAAAAACACCTCGTATCAAGTTTAATAAGCACTCAGTAAGGGATTGTCTTGCACCTGAGAGGAAGGGGTCCTTCCAGGGCAGCCAGATCCCTCTTCTCACTATTGCCAGACAGCCTCTTCTGTTTATCCTAGTGTGCCAAAAAATTACAATTGTTTATCTGTGCTATGATATGATGAACACTGGGAAGCACTATAGAATCTGAATTGGGGAGGGTGAGATATATTTATATATATATATTTTTTAAAGATTTTATTTATTTATTTGACAGAGAGAGATCACAAGTAGGTAGAGAGGCAGGCAGAGAGAGAGAGGAGGGGAAGCAGGCTCCCTGCTGAGCAGAGAGCCAGATGTGGGGCTCAATCCCAGGACCCTGAGATCATAACCTGAGCTGAAGGCAGAGGCTTCAACCCACTGAGTCACCCAGGCACCCCTAGGAGGGAGATATATTAATGGGTGAAATTGTTTCAACTTTTAGACATGTGGTGCCACTTGATCATCTACCCCTCCACTCCTAAAATTTCCAACAAATTGATAAGTACACTTCATTAGTCAAATGAAGCAGAGTTCTCAATATTACTGTAAAGCAGAACTGAATAATGTAGCAAAGAGGTATGTAGATTCTATTATGCTTTTGAGAAAACCATTGCTAAACTTACCTTCTTAGATTGATAGATTTCTGCATAGAAAGGAGGAAATGAGATGAAGGGAGGAAACGTACATTCAAAATTCTTTCCTAAGAATTAGAAGTCTCCTTCCTCTAGATGCACAAACGAAAGGGAACAAGCACATTTCCTAACAAATATACATAGAAAAATAACAAAACTTTGACCCAAAACCAGGAATTTGGGATACTAGCTCTTTACCAGTGTATGGCTAATTCTAGCATGTACCTTAACTGCTCTGAGCCTCAAGTTTATTATGTATAAACTAACATATCTTTAGAAGTTATTGTAACATATTATCATGTGCATTTACCTCTCTTCTAAAATCAGTGATAAGTAAAAAGTGACTAATACTCACTTCTTGGAAGGATCATAAACTTTGACTTAATTGAAGAAATTAACTTATCTCATACATCTTATTCTAAGAAACTATGGTGGGCAGTGGGATGGCATTGTACCATCATATACCCTATTTTTTTCTCGTGACTCCCTGTTTATAGATGGCACAATCATTACTACCTATGGGATAAAACTTGCTTAAAATCTTGCATAGGAAATCTGATTTTTCTATTGATGAGGAAGTCTATTAGTGGGAAAAGCAGTATTTTTAATAGAAAAGACATCCTGGGAGCCAATTAAAAATAAACAAACAATAATCTTGGGTCATAAATTAAGAGATATAGTCCCTCTCTAAGTCTGTTAGTAATCTTGAGAGAATGTGCTATTGCATTATTATTAAAAATTTTATCCCAGGAAAATTGGTCCAATAAAAAATAATTCTGATTTTACAGAAGCTTATTTTATTATGGGATATACAATCTCCACAGCATGAAATAACTTCACAATATATTTATGAACATTTTGAAATGATACAATCTATTTTCCATAATTATTTTTCATCTATTTTATAGTCATTTAGGTTAGTAAATATAGTTAAATTATAAAATGATATGAAAAATTATTTGTATAATGAACACTGAAAGCATTGTACTTTTGACATAGACTTATGTATAAAATAATTTGTCCTGGGAGTAAATTATAATATCAATCAGTGTTCATAATTCATTTTAGCTCTATTCCTCCCAAATAATTATATTTGCATCATAATAGCAACTATCTTAAATTTAATGATGCTAAAAAAATCATAACTGGCAAGAGACTAAAATAAATTTGTAATTTTTTAGAAATACTCACCAGAAACATACATATCATCTGCATTAATAGAGCCCTTTCTATTTGTAGAATGCTTTTGTTTAATTGGCTGTGCGCAATTGTCATTTATGGCATCACAGCATTCATCTTATGATCCACAAATTTCAAGAAGATGTTTTAAAAGAAATTATTTTCTGATACACTTTCTTTTGACAGGAGTAGTAGAGAGTCATGCATATATAAATGAAAGAAATTTTGATCCTGTAAGATTAAGATGAGGAACAAATAATATATAATAATGTGTCTACTGGAATTCTTGGAACAACACAACTATTCAAATCCTACAGATTTGCTATTGTGATTAGACAAAAAAGGGATTAATATTAAATTAGTAGCAAAGGCTTCAAGGTAGAGATGGGTGTTTGAATTCATTCCATCTTTTGTTTAACCGGTGAAATTTTATCAGTCACCTCCTATTTGCCAGACATTATATTATATAGTAGAGATACAATGGTGAAAAAAAAAATCCCTGCCTATAGTTTAAAAATAGGGAAACTAATAAACTAATAATTAGGAAAAAACTTTATTCAGTATTATATACTACACTTATATTCTATAAATCCCTTTTTAAATTAAATAGGATCGATTATGTGAAATCACCTAATTTGCTAGTTAGCATAGTCTAGGTAATAGGAAAGTAAAATTACAGTTGCAACTGTGCTATGATGCAAACATGTTTATGTAACTTCTTTCTTTTTTTTTTTTTAAAGATTTCAGCTATCTATTCGACAGAGAGTGATCACAAGTAGGCAGAGAGGCAGGCAGAGAGAGAGCGAGGAGGAAGCAGACTCCCTGCTGAGCAGAGAGCCCTACACAGGACTCAATCCCAGGACCGTGAGATCATGACCTAAGCCAAAGGCAGAGGCTCAACCTTCTGAGCCACCCAGGTGTCCCCCCCCTCCCCAAACATGTTTACGTAACTTAAAAGAAAGAGATGTCAGGACCATGCATAAGAAGTCTTTACTGCTCTTTTTCATTTTGCACAGAGCTGAATATTTTTCTGACAACTGTAATATTATTTTGAAAACCTTGTAAATTTCTTACTAGGTGTATACCTAGTATTTCTATAGCATGGAGAGAGCATTTAAAAAGGAATCAAGAAATAAAAAGGAATCAAGAATCTTTCCAGGGATGCCTAGGTGACTCAGTCAGTTAAATGTCTTCTTTTGGCTCAGGTCATTATCCCAGGATCCTGGGATGTGGCCCTGAGTCTGGCTCCTTGCTCAGCTGGAAGCCCGATTATCTCTCTCTTTCTGCCTGCTGCACCCCCTGTTTGTGCTCTCTCTCTCTCTCATTCTCTCTCTCTCTGTGTCAAATAAATAAATAAAATCTTTAAAAAACATCTTTCCAACAAAATTTAAAATACACAATTGGACAAGTTCAGTGTCTCACAGCGGTCCAAAGTGATTGAAATTATTTTATAAATCAATCTTTCTTTCTTTCTTCCTTTCTTTCTTTCTTTCTTTCTTTCTTTCTTTCTTTCTTTCTTTCTTTCTTT